>NW_022196136.1:690054-797554 GCF_008641045.1 Pistacia vera | reverse complement strand
ATGATCACCGCGACAATGGGTTATATCGTCATGGCGAGCGCTGATTTCGTATCGCCGCGGTGAGCGCTGATTTCGTAATCAGCGTGAACGTGAGCAACGCACGCTGCGGCGATGAGTTACATTGCCGTAGCGAGCATACACAGATCTGTAGCTCCAGATCTGTTCCTACAGTAACTATATACACACCAAACGAATTTTGCAATCAATCATACACACTGATTTCAACAAAAATCCATCACCCATTATACCAATATTGCAGATTATCAATGATGCGTGTTTCTTACAACATGCAAAAATGTAGCAAGTATACTAGTCGCACTAAGTAATAAAGTGATGAGTGAGTATCGTTCCCACGAGGATAGTGTTACTAAGTACCGATTTTTCTAGTTAAAGTCCTAATTGAAGCAACAAAATATTGGATTGATGGACGATTAACAAACTAAAAACAAATGCAAAACCCAACAACTTAATTAATTAAACAATGCAAAAAAAATGCTAGGGTGTTGATTTCACCTAGATACGCTAACTCAAATCATAGAATCTATTACCCAAGTTCTAATTCCTCGATTGAAAATCGAATTCCCTAAGTTGTAAAACATACATTCTCATGCTACATTTCCCTACTTATCCCTATTAAGCTTCCGCACCCAACAAAATGAAGATTAATAGTTCAAAGGATTTTAAGCTTTGTGGAATTCTATCTAGATTTCATAGATCGCTAAACCTATCTCTAGCATTTGCTAATCTATGGTATTTATCCCAAGAGGCACAATCACAAATCACTTCTCAGTCTCATTGTGAACAACACACATTTGAATGGTGATCAAGCATCCAAAAGACATTAAGCAAAGAGATAAACACTCAATCATGAAATTAAAACTCAAAGTAATTCAATCCATATAAATTTGAATCATTGTATCAAGATTACATCAAACCCTAGCTAAACAACTCAGTTCATACTCAAAAACGAAATAAAACAACAAAAACAAACTGAATCAAGATTCATCATTGAAAAGCAAGCAAAAGATGGAGAAATCTTCTCTAATTTGAAGCCCAAATCTTCAATAATCTTCTCCTTCCATGAGCTGCCTCCCAAATCACGAACCAAGCCCCTTTTCTCTTCCTTTTCCGCTCTAATTATACTCTCTCACTTAAGGACGAAGCCCTAGCAAGCCAAAACGCTCATTTTATTTTTGCATCTGACCAGGTTTCGCCGCGGCGAAGATTTTTCCTCGCCACGGCGAAGACTTACAGGCCAAATTTAGCATGAATATGTTAGAATCTGAAAAGTGAAAACATATGAATTGTATCCCTTTCAATTATCTTTCTGGTCGTTCAAGAATCAGCACAATCTGAGGTCTACCAACTCAGTTATGGCAGAAATACTGAAGCATGTCCAAAGACGTTTTTTTCAGTTCCCAACGTCCTTTTCACGACTTCAAGCCGTTTTCACCTTTGTCCAGTCAGAATTAGAAAAACCCAAACATAACGTTGTAGCTTCTCTTCTTAGCTTTCCAAAGCTTCTAAATTCAGGTTATCCCGAGTTTTCAAGCTCAAGTTACACATTTAGCTCAAAACTGTCATTTATGCGAAAATCATCGTTTAGGCCACAAGACAAATTAATAGAATAGGTAGCAATTAGGCCCAAATTGTATGAAAGTACCCAATCCTATCAAATTCAATGCAAAATCATAGTATAAAATACGCTTATCAACTACCCCCAAACTTAAGATTTGCTCGTCCTCGAGCAAAAGGTAAAAACTCAAAGGAAGAAACAACAAACAACCAAAAACACAAACAACAAACTAAAATGACAAACAAAAATAGGCTCAAACTCAACACAGATTTGCCTAGAATTTATACAAGTCTCTAAGGTTGTTGAAAAATTATTAGTAGAAATGTTCAACACTCCAAGAAGTTATAGTTGCATCGACTATCTTTCTCTTTGATCCCCAGTAGGTGATCCCCACTTCAGTCCACATTCCGACTTCCCGGATTATTTTAGCAGAAATGTAAAGTTTATCAAATGGTGGCAGACTCCATAAGCCTAAGTATCGAACTACTCCCACTAATGTGGACTAGACATCGCTAAGGATCAAAAGATCTTTGCAGCTTGTAACGTTAGGCAAGGTAGTGGGCTCCAGGAAAGGGATAGGATAAACAAAGTAAGAGAACTCGGTTTTCTCCTGCAAACACTAAGGCTACATCAATCTCCACTTTCTTTCTCACCACCAATCAAAGTGTCCACTTTTACAACCCTCAAACTTATGCATTTCTTATTGTTGATTTTGAATTGAACTAAAGCTTTTTTTTTTTTCTTTTTTTTTTTCTTCTTCTTCTTCTCTTTTTTTTTCTTTTTTTTTTTTCTTTTTTTTTTCAAATATAAATATTTACAATAACAATTATTTGCAACACCATTGAGGTCTATTGCCCCTTCTTCGTGCCCTTTTTTTTTTTTTTTTTGTTGCAACCCCAAACTTAAGATTTTGGTCCATCACTTATTCACACCTCCCAAGCTCTTTTCTGTCATACATTAGGTCCATAATTCTCCTAAAGGGTATGATAAAGTGTTTAGGGTATAGGGATTGGACAATTTTTGGTTTGCAAGGAAAATAAGGCAATGAAAATCTCATAAGGCTCAAATGGGTGACTAGGAAGATTCATTTATGGGTCGGCTGGAAAGGCTCAAACGTTCCAAAAAAAAATGCCTAAATCATTTCCTCAACAATGTCTAATCCTAGAATTTCGCCTCAAGCACTTCTCTACTAGGTTCTAGAGTCCACCAACATTATCAACTTCACCTAACCACATAAATGTTTCAGCATGCCGAAATAAATGAAATGGTGCCTGAACCACTCAACAAACCTCAATCAAATTAGTCAATAAACCTAAACTTGAAGCAATGCTAACATTTTCCAAGAATAATATCCCAACACTTCAAGTTTCATCTAGACTTATGCAATTCATCATCGGCAAAAACAATCAAACTAAATAAAATAAAAAAACTCTTTTTTTTTTTCCCGTTAAGGTGTACGTGGCGTTTTATACCAAGGTTGCCAAGTACTGCTAGCAGTTTTTCAGGCGGGTTCTGGTTTCCAGCCAGTATACTTACCCAAGCTTTATGTCTTTCCTACCCCCCAACTTAAAATGACATTGTCCCCATGTCACATCATGCACATCCAAGGAATAGAAAACAAAAGTAAAGGTTAAGATCTCCCCTGACTAATCCGTAAAGGCCGATTTTGTGCAACATCCTAGCATCCATTCCTTGGCTTCTCATCATCATCATCGTCAGACAATGAAAGTCTATGGTGCCAAATGTGTTAGATACCCTCACCGTTAATATGAAAGAATTACATCCTAATCTCAACCTTATTGAACTAACCTAAAATCTAAACAAAAACAAATAAAGCCAAAAACCGAAAAATCAACATCAATTCCCACTTACAAAACATAAAGAATAAAACTAAAACTAAAAGAAAAGTGCTTCAGGAAAATTTTCGCAAAAATGAAATGCACGCGACTATTAAAAGGAAACAGACTTCGCCGCGGCGAGGATAAGACTTCGCCGGGGCGAAGTTCTTCATGTAAAACCCTAAATTCAAACCCAGTCGTCGCCACGGCGATAACAAATTCTTCGCCGCGGCGAAAAATTACAGGAGCTACAACATTCTTCAGGGCATCGCCCCACGAAGAACAATCTTCGCCCCGGCGAAGTCTGGAGTATTTCTTTCCTTTTCCTTAGCTCAAAACTTCACCTGAAACACCCAAAAACACATAAATTAAAACTAATTCAAAATCCTAAGAAAACTAACAAATTCAAACAGCAATGAAATAAAAACAATTGAAAAGACTTGGGTTGCCTCCCAAGAGCGCTTGTTTATAGTCGAAAGCTCGACTTTCCCATGGTCCTTCGTCAATCCAGATCCTTGTGGGTGCTTCACTTCCCATTGCCTCCTCTTGATCTTTCCTTTGGATTTCGGACATTCTCATAAGCCATCTTTCGGAACTTCAAATTCGTATATGCGTACTTGAGGAGATGGTGATTGGTTGAGTCCAATGTTTGGAGCTCTTCCCCACCAATTTTGACTTGTGCGCATTATACCAATTCCTCAAATTGTTCCTTGTGAGGTAAGTTTGCTTGGTTGAAATTCCCCTAATATTTTGCACACTTTCCGCTTTGAGATTTTCCCTTCATTGGTCTTGTCTCATGTTCTTCCAACTTTCTTCATTGTGAGGTTGCTCCAACACTATCCTCTCCTCAATGGTATGACATTTAATTGTTCTTCAGGATTTGTGACCTTTGTGCTCGGTAAAGAACCTTGGATCTCTCTGCAGTTGTTCAACCATTGCCCATTTGAACCTCCAAATTTTGAATGGACACTCCTGATTTATGAAGTTTGATGGTGTCTCATTCATAAAACTTGTGGTTTCTTGCATGAACTCTTCAATATATCTTCCAATTTCGACATTCTTTCTCACATGGTTGATGATTCACCACTGGTTGATGGTTTGGCATTGTCCTTGATTTGATTGACTGCTTTGATCGCTCCAGGACAATTTGGGTGATTCCCCCAACCAAGATTGTAAGCATCGGAGAAGGAGTCACTTTGCAGCCTTTGTGAACTAACCACGTAATTCACTTGCTCGGTTGTTAGAAGAATAACTGGTTCCCATCTTGGCATTCCACATCTCCATGGTTTCCTGCACAAAATTCACAAGTTATAAATGTGAGTGAAAAGAATTTACATTCATACCTCCTGATTGGCTTTGAAGTGATGTAACTTGTGCAGACAATGTGGCAAACTCATCGACTTCATGTAGACCCATTGTTCTCTTCGGCATTGCTCTCTCATTAGGTCTTTGGTAGTCATTGTTGGCCATCAGCTCAAGCAATTCAAAGCATCTTCTGGGGTCTTATTATTTAAGGCTCCGCCTCGCACATCTACCATCATTTGAATATTGGTAGCAACCCATTGTAAAATGTTTACTTGTCTCCAAAACGGTAGACCATTATGTGGACAATTCCTTAACACTCCGTGTACCCCTCCAAGCTTCATATAGTGATTCATCGTTGCCTTGCACGAAGAGGTAATGTCAATTCTCATACTTAGACTATACAATATTTCCAATTAACTACAAAAATGGAATAAAACCTTCAATTTAACGGCGCCAAAAACTTGATGCGTGTTTCTTACAACATGCAAAAATATAGCAAGTATCTAGTCCACTAAGTAATAAAGTGATGAGTGAGTATCGTTCCCACGAGGATAGTGTTACTAAGTACCGATTTTTCTAGTTAAAGTCCTAATTGAAGCAACATATATTGGATTGATGGACGATTAACCAAACTAAAACAAATGCAAAACCCAACAACTTAATTAATTAACAATGCAAAAAAAATGCTAGGGTGTTGATTTCACCAGATAGCTAACTCAAATCATGAATCTATTACCCAAGTTCTAATTCCTCGATTGAAAATCGAATTCCCTAAGTTGTAAAACATACATTCTCATGCTACATTTCCCTACTTATCCCTATTAAGCTTCCGCACCCAACAAAATGAGATTATAGTTCAAAGGATTTTAAGCTTGTGGAATTCTATCTAGATTTCATAGATCGCTAAACCTATCTCTAGCGTTTGCTAATCTATGGTATTTATCCCAAGAGGCAAAATCACAAATCACTTCTCAGTCTCATTGTGAACAACACCATTTGAATGGTGATCAAGCATCCAAAAGACATTAAGCAAAGAGATAAACACTCATTCATAAATTAAAACTCAAAGTAATTCAATCCTATAAATTTGAATCATTGTATCAAGATTACATCAAACCTAGCTAAATAACTCAGTTCATACTCAAAAACGAAATAAAACAACAAAACAAACTGAATCAAGATTCATCATTGAAAAGCAAGCAAAGATGGAGAAATCTTCTCTATTTGAAGCCCAATCTTCAATAATCTTCTCCTTCCATGAGCTGCCTCCCATCACGAAACAAGCCCCCTTTTCTCTTCCTTTTCACTCTAATTTATACCTCTCTCACTTAAGGACGAAGCCCTAGCAAGCCAAAACGCGTCGTTTTATTTTGCATCTGACGCAGGTTTCGCCGCGACGAAGATTTTCCTCCGCCGGCGGCAAGACTTACAGGCCAAATTTTAGCATGATAAGTTAGAATCTGGAAACGTGTAAAACATATGATTGTAGCCCTTTCAATTATCTTTCTGGTCGTTCAAGAATCAGTACAATTCGAGGTCTACAACTCAAGTTATGGCAGAAATACTGAAGCACGTCCAAAGACGTTTCTTCAGTTCCCAGCGTCCTTTCACGACTTCAAGCCAAGTTTTCACCTTTGTCCAGTCAGAATTAGGAAAAACCCAAACATAAACGTTGTAGCTCTTCTTCTTAGCTTTCCAAAGCTTCTAAATTCAGGTTATTCCGAGTTTTCAAGCTCAAGTTACATAATTTACGCTCAAAACTGTCATTTATGCTAAAAATCATCGTTTAGGCCTACAAAGACAATTAATAGAATTAGGTAGCAATTATGGCCCAAATTGTATGAAAAGTATCCCAAATCTATCAAAATTCAATGCAAAATCATAGTATAAAATACGCTTATCAATCAACAAATTAAAATTAATCAATTAATTGATTTCTTAAAACATGCTTTTAAGGCAGATTTTCAGATTCTTAAGCAACATATTATCATCAATACATGTTATCTACACCCCATAAAAACTGTAAAAATATTGTACCCTAGGCTTTGATACCACTGTAAGGAAACGATCCATTGAGGCAGCGGAAAACAAAACATTATAACTAGGTCATTCCATAGAACCAAGATCAGGGTACAATTTTTACAGTTTATATCGCAATAAGAATCTGTAGAAAATAATCTAGAGTTTAAGAAACCATACGCACGTTTGGAGGCTCCTCCAAATTTGTCTCTGAATGTATTTTGCTATTGACTTAATTAGGGTCGAACCGACCGTAGTCCACACGAAGACAATCACAAGGAACTAAAAAGGGATTTGCTATCTTAAGAACAAAGAAGGAAAAATAAAAATTGATTTTAGGCAAAAAATCAATTTTGGCGTGAAGAGTAAATAAGGGGCTGTGTGTTTTTCTTTTTCAATGAACGATGTAATGAAAACTCTTACTTTTACAAAGAAACCTTTTTCTTTTTATAGTAATTTAATTGCCCTATTCCCATATGGAATAGCTTGGGTTCCAACCCAAACACCCCATGTTTCCAAACACTCCCAATTGATAATTATTTTAATTCATCGTTATCTCATAAAATCCATTAATATATTTATATATAATATATATAATAATATATATATATATATATATATATATATATATATATTATATATAATATATATAATATTATTATATATAATATAATTCTTAACATATGATAATTTATTTATATATGCTAACACATATTTAAATGTAATTTCACTTATTTAATTTTTCTAACAAAGTAAAATAAAGGCTACGACCTCAGCAAATTTAATTGCACTTGAAATTACCAAAATACCCTTTCACCTAAAAAGATGAAAACGCCTTTCTTTTCTTCCTGAGTCTTAAATTATCTTCTATGTGTGTGACCCATAGGCTCTTCATCATACCGGTAGTGTATAGGATCGTGATTAACACCAATTAATCATCTCACTAATACACAGACCAAGGTTGGGCTCCAACAAGGCATCATGGCCACCTGATAGATTCGAATTCAGCAAAGTAGCTACCTGTCAACGATATGGTTACCGTATAATTTGAACCTTTCATCATATGTTATCTCGACGAGACGAAGGCATAGAAATAGTGTCAACCTTCGGTTACTCTCGATATTATGTATTCAGTTTCTGGACTAATGATCTATATTATAAACTGGATAGAGCAACAACTCAATCCCATTATGGCCACAGTTTTAGTGTCATTGCATATACTGAATTGCACCGTGAGATAACTTCTCCAGTACCCGGGAGTGATGAATCCTTTGTCTATCCACCATGGTCTTGATACACTCCTTGATGCAGCCAATCACCACCGTATTGATAACTCTGAAAAGAACTGTGTTAGGCTAGTGTCAAACTACACCAATCGGTGCACAAGACACTCCAGTGATCTCAAGTCTAAAGATCGCATGCACCACCATTTGTTAGAGGATTTGTTCCATAGACACTGGGGTTACCATCCGTATGGAATCCTCTGGTGGGTCTGTCCAGTGCACTTGTTGCGGTGTATTCGCCTACAGCAAGCACCTATGTGTTGCACCAGGTTGTCACCAAACAACCTTGACAAGTGAGATCAGTCACGGCCTTTCGACAGGGTCATTCAACATTATGATAACCTTACCATATTATCTGTGCCCTTACTTCAGAATAATACTGGGGCTATGGACGTTTCTAGAATGGCCACCATATGTGCTTATTGGGTTCTCACTATCAAGATTTGAAACACTTGATACCCTCGTCATAGTTCTACCATTCTAAGGACATATATCAATATATATTACAATAATAATGATTTACGCGATATAGAATAAGATGCCTTTTATTATTGATTAATGAACATTATTACAATGAGTCAATTCTATAATAATTGATTGGCTCTAGGGCATCTACTCTAACAGTTGGTACAATAACTAGGGTCTCAACTCTCTCCGGTATCAATCTCCCCTGATTCTCTCCCAAGACTTGCTGTATAATATTACGGATCCTCACTTCATCGAGGACAGGGGAAATAGATTCTAAAGGGTTGGAAGGTTCACCCGTACTAATTGTCTTCTTACTGCCTACTCGAGTTCTACGTCTCATCTACATAACACCAACACTTTTAGTCAACTTAGTTAACTCATCTACTATAAGTAAGGAAAGAAATAACTTACAACGGTCGGCTATGGGACGTCAATGTGGCGGGAGAGGCACACTGTCAACTCGTTCTAATAAAAAGCTCCCAAAACCTTTGCTCTGATACCAAAAATGTAATGCTTTCTCTCTCTCTAGCTAGTATACTTGTAAAACTCACTAAATATATATAAGAAAATATATATATAGATAAGTATAAATTATTGGGCCCATAACTAATTTTTCTTTATATACAAAGCTTTACATAATGTAATAAAGTCACAAAACATCAACTTGATAGTGTTGCCAAACCCTTCCGCTTCTTGACGTTCCAAGCGACCGCATCTCACCTCCTACCTGCAAAAACATTGAAAACAATGGGGTGAGCACTAATTGCTTAGTAAGTAAACCTGCTATGCTACTCTTCTATCTCCGTTGCTCATGTTATGAATTTCTTTCCTTACATCACACTTCTCTATTCTTTCTCTGTTTTTTCTCAATTTCTAATTTCTCACTACTCATGATAGTAGGCATGGTATCATGCATAGGTATGATGCAAATGCACAAATGCATATGATGTGCATTTTCTTTTCTATTTTTTTCTATTTTCCTATTCTGTTTTTCTATTTTCTTATTATGTTTTCTATTTCTTTTCCCTGTAATTCTTTCTATGCCTCCTTTCTTTCTATTCTTTCTTTCTTTTTTGTTCATTCTTTTCTTTATATTCTTTCTTTCTTTCTATTCTTTCTTTCTTTCTTTCTTTCTTTTCTTTTCTATTCTTTCTTTCTTGCCGATCGGACTCGGTTGAGGCATGGATTTGAAACCCTGGCCGTGTGAGTGTATTCTCTAATTCTGGGTACAGTCCTCATCCACATGCACTTCTAACGGACTATATAATTTTTCTTTCTGATTCTTAGGCCGCTCACTAAAGGCGATGTGCATGCGGGGCTAGTTCACTCACGGGTTCCCCATCGCAACAATCTTCTCTTCTCTTATCTTTTTACACTTCTTTAAATAAAATTTCAGATTTGAATTATTCTTTAATGTTTCTCTTTTCTTTCTCTTTGTTCTTTAATGTTCTTTAATGCTCTTATGAGTATGTATGCATGTAGATGGGTTCATGCTTATTATTCTTTCTAAATTCACATGTTTAAATGCAATAATCCAATATGGAATGTGAACATGTCATTCTCTACCATCTACAAACTCATCTCAAGACAACAAATAATCATACTCATGTGTGCACTTCTCTTTGACATTTCATCAAACAATTTATATGCACACACAAACTTTAAATTGGCTATACTTCTACATCTCTTCTAAGCCACCAAAATTTGGAACAAAACTCACCAAAATCAATGTCAAACCTGGCCAGGATTTACACTTCATAAATTCTACTCCAATTCTTCCATAATTCACCCAAACTCTCATCAAACATTAAGTATACAAACACTACTTCTTATGGATAAATTCTAACCATCATTCACCATCCATTCCATCAACAATTCTTTATATATAAGCACATACATGCATAAAAGAAGTTTTCTACACAATATTACTTCAATCATGACTAGGGTTAGATTTACTTACCTTAGATGTGAGCAATCCAACACTTTAGTAGCCTTCCTTGATGCAACTCCCTTTCTCTTAAATCCTATGATCACAAATCATAAGAATTCAACACTTTAAAAATTAAATCTCACATCTTAGTGCAAGGATCTTACCTAAGGATGCTTGGGATTAAAGTTCCACTAAAAATAGACCAAGATCTATGAATTTTCCTTGAAAAGTGATTGAAGAAATTTGAGAGAACTTGGGTGGGAAGTGGTGTGAATGGAAGGGGAAGAATGGCTAGGGTTTCATTCTTGAACTCTTAATATAACAAAATATTAATTATAGTTTCCCATTTTACCCTTGTACTTTCTATGAAATTCCATCTATGTCCCTTAGTCAATTATGTAACGCCCCACTTGAGGTACGTAGTTAATACTTCTTCTTTTGCTCTTTTTGAGTTGATTCATTAGTATTATTGTTTGGTTGGCCTTAGAGTGATATGTTGAACACTTGCCTTGAAATTGGTTGAAAATAGAAGAAGTTTAGTGTTTCAGGCTTCGTTGGGGCGAAGAATAATCCTCGCCGCGGCGAAGCTGTTGAAGCCTCGGGGAAGCTACTGGACAGTTTCGCCGCGGCGATATGCCAACCAAAATGTTTGTTAAGTTTTAGATATTTTCTTCCCTAAGGGCAATTTGACCATTATACCCCTATTTAGTAGGAAAAGTGGGGAGTAATATGTAAGGAAGTTTCATGGAGAATATGTTGATATGGGGGTGTGTTTGTAATGAATCAAAGGATATAGATGGAATTCCTAAGGAAGAGTAAGGGCAAAATGGGAATGCTTGTGCATAAATTTCATTAAAAGGAATTAAGTCATTGCAAACCCTTCATTCTTCTTCTCCATCGCCACTCTCCTTTCTTACTTCCTCTCAAATTCTCTTTCTTTTGTTCAAGGGTTTTTAGAGGGCTTTTGGAGTGATTTGGGGTAGAAAATCAATCTAAGGCATCCTAAGGTAAGGATTCTTGCTTTGGATGTGAAGTTTTGTGAGATTTTGAGTATATTTGAATATTGAGGGTTTTTGTTCATTTGTTTAAAGAGTAGAGAAAAAGTCAAGCAAACCAAGAGAAAGGAAGAGCTAGTGAGATCTCTCCATAACAAGGTAAGTAAATCCCAACCCAAGTTGAGATTTGAGAATTTTCTTGATTAGGGTTTTTGATAGCAATTATGTATGTATGTTATATACATGTTATATGCCATGTTATTGAGTCTTAAATGGAGATTATTAGTGCTTTGTGATTGTTCATACATTTCAAGTATAAGAAGTGAGAAAGTGGGTTGGAAAGGTAGTTTGAGATGGAATTGAAGGATATTGAGAAATCCTTTTTGGAAGTGTCTTTCTTTGGCAGGAATTATGGCTATGTGAGGGAGTTTCTCCCCATTTTGGATGGTTAGAGAAAGACATAGAATTATTGTTATAGTAGAGTTTTATTATGCACTTGAGTTGTTTGATGAAATGCCTAATAGAGGTTTGAGTATGAGTAGTGAACCTTAATTCTTGCAACATTGCATGTTGGCATTTCATAAGTGCATTAGTGGAGATGAACCATCCATAGGCATTAATTGTGCATTGAGAAGTGACCTAAGAAAGAGTAGGAAACTTTGTGTATGCACTTGCTCTATGAGTAGAGAACTTTGTGGATGCAACTACTCTAAGGGTAGAGAGAATGAGAAGTGCTAGAGTAGAATGAATGAGAAGAGTATTAGAAATGGGTTGATGCTTTGTGATCATCACCCGACAGTTATTAGGAACGGGTTGATGCTTTGTGATCGTCACCCGAAAGTCATGAGGAACGGGTAGGTGCTTTGTGGTCTCCACCCGATAGTTACGAAAACCGGGTAGGTGCTTCGTGATCCCCACTCGGTAGTCACTAAGAACGGGTTGGTGCTGTGTGAACTCCACTCGACAGTCATGAAGAGTGAGATGGTGCTGTGTGAACGCCATCTGGTCGTACCTCCGGTAAGATGAGGACATGACGTTTAGTAGAAAACAACAAAAAGTGTGAGGAAAGAATTAAGAGAAATACATACGGGGATAAACAGATAGAGGGTTTACTTACTGAGCATTATTTTGTGCTCACCCCGTTATTTTCCTTTGTGGATGCAGGATCTAGTTGATGATGCAGTCGGAGGGGCGTCGGCAAGTGAGGAGTAATAGCTGCACTGTTTCCCCTGTTTTTGTCTTTTTAAATGGCTTTTTGTAAATGATGCGCTTTGTGTATAAAAGACTTATTACATATAATAAAAAAGAAAAGTTTTGGGCCCATTTTCTATCATTATTATGCATGCATTGTACTAGTTACAGCAGTTGTTACAAATTACCATAATGCCCTCATTTTTATTAACTTCTCCATGTTATTCTCCTTCTTTTCACTCCCCACTTTTTCAACTAATTATAAGTGAAAAGACCATTTTACCCCTAATGAAGGTTTAAGGAATTTTCTTCACACTTGTTCAAGATAACTTTAACAAATTCAATTAAGGATATTAGGGCATAAATAAAGCTACATACCTTGATGTGGCCGTTACACCTACCTCATAAGATTGAAAATCAAATGGGTCCAAGACTTCGTCCTTATGGAGTTTTGTTATGCGGCTTGATGAACATGACCTAGCCTATAGTATCAGAGGAATGTTTTGTTAAGATCGCCATGCTTGGCTTTCTTACTTTCAAGATTGAATATTCCTTTATCCATATCTAGAACATATACACCATTATGTAGTCTAGCATTTCCATAATGAATACCATTTAAACTGAAAGTCAACAATCTGTTAGATATATCAAAATGATATCCAAAACTGTCCAAAGCGGACACGGAAATAATATTCTTTGAAATTGAAGATACATAATAACAATCCATAAGTTCCAAGAGAAGGCCTAAAGGCAAAGATAATTGATAAACACCTACAGCTAAAGAAACAACTCTATCTCCATTCCCAACATGTAGGTCTACCTCCCCTCAACTAATCGATTTACTCTGCCTCAGTCCCTACACATTAGTACAAATGTGAGATGCACATCTAGTGTCAATGACCCAAGATGTGTTAAAAGATAAGTTTATATCAATCATGAACATACCTTTAGAAGAATATGCAACAACAATCTTTTTCTAGTTCACTAGGAAGGCCTTGCAATGTTTCCTCCAATAGTTGGGATTTCCACGATGAGGACAAACACTTTTCCTATCCTTGATGTTTCCTCCACTAGCCCATGAGCTAATCCAACTTCAGACTAGACATCAACTTTGTCCTTGTCATCACTAGAGTTAGCATCAACTAACATCAAAGATTTATCCATGTCTTGCTCAATGGCCTTTAATACCTCTAGAAGCTCAGGTAGGGTTTTCTCCTTATTGTTCTTAGCAAAGTCTGGAACAAATTGAGAAAAAATATCAAGCAAGGATTTTAAGACTAGGTCTATTGCTAAACCATCATCAAGAGCACATGCCATGACCTCCAGTGCTTCAATATACTCTAACATCTTGAGCATATGAGGCCTTACTTTGGTACCCTTATCTATCTTGCAACTAAACAATTTACGTGACACCTTATACCTCTCGTTTTGACAAAGAGTCAAGATCATGGTGGATAAATCCATGTTCTCACACTGCTTTGGCAGTTTTGGTGTCAACGACAATAACATGAGAAACCTTACACAATTAATGTTGAATTCATGCTAACGTTGTGAATAAACGTCCCTTGGTTCCTAGGGTAATCTGTTAGGAATTAATCAATAGATGACGTAGCAGAAAATAATTTTTTTTATTAAACCTTTGAACCCAATGAATCCGAGCATAGATTATTACATTTACATGCATTAAAACTTAATTCATTCAAAAATTAGATTACGTACCAACGTTTGGAGGCTCCTTCAAGTTTAATTTTTTTTGGCACTGTTCACTATCACTGTTCATTGATACTTTTCACTGGAACTGTTCACTGACATTGTTCATGAATGTTGATTTCTTCACAATCCGATTCAAGAGTATAATCATGCTTTAGTATCCATATAAAGAGCCTTGCAGATTAATCAAAGAAAATCCCAATTTCTTGAGAGGAAGTGAATGGCAGGTAGGGTTTTTCTCTCTAAAAAATTCTCTCAAATTTTGATTGAATGAATTCTCTCCTTAAAACTAGTTTTAAGTTGTCTTATATAGGCAACTTAATACCCTATTCCAATTTGGAATAGGATACTATTATTTCCTTGTTTGGTTTTAATCCTAAACCAAATAAGAATAGTATTAATTAGGTTTCCTAATAGCATTAACATATTAAATATATTACTCAAATAATTAGGAATTTTATTTTTCAATTAATATTAAATATAAATATTTAATGTAATTTGGGTAATTTAATTAATACAATTAATACTAATATATTTAATAAATATATTAAATATTAATTAGGTAAATTATTTAACACACAATAAATACACATAGCCACCTACCCATGTAGAATCACTGAATTAACTCTGTCTTTGTGAAAAGACCAAAATACCCTTTAACCCTTCTTTGATTAAATATACATTCTGCAATCAACTCTCCTTATGTGTGTGACCCCTAGGCTCCTATCATGTTGGCAATGAGTAATATCGTGATTAACCACCAATTAATTGCCTCATTATTCACATAACAAGATTGGCTTTTAGCAAGGCCTCATGGCCACCCAACAAGTAGAGATCAGCGAAGAATTGATACTTGTCAACGATATGGTTATCGTACAATAAAATCCTTTCATCTACTGTTATTTCTTCAGGCTGAAGCATAGAAATAGTGTCAACTTTAGATGTTATCTTGATGTGTTAATATCAGGTTATCAGATCAATGACCAAATTAAAATTGGATTGAGCGACGGCTCAATCCCACTATGGCCATAGACTTATGTGTTGTGTCCACTTAGCCAAACTGCGCGGTGAGATAACTCTCTCCTATACCCAGGAGTGATGAATTCTATATTGATCCACCATAGCCTCAATATACTTCTCAATGCAGCTAATCACTACGGTACTAATAGCCCTAAATAGGAATACGTTAGGCTAGTGTCAAACTACACCAATAGGTACATAAGACACTTCGATGATCTCAAGTCTAAAGATCACATGCACCACCATCTGTTAAAGGATTTATTCCATAGACACTAGGGTTACCATCTATATGGAATCATCTGGTGGGCTAGTCTAGTGAACTTGTAATCAACAAGCACCCACACGTTGCACTAAGTTGTCACCAAACAACTTTAACATGTGAGATCTGTCACTATCTTTCGGTAGGGTTGTTCAACGCTATGATAGTCTTACCGTATTATCTATGCCCTAAATCAGAATAATATTGGGGCTACAGATGTTTCTAGAAGGGCCACCATATTTGATTATATGGTCCTCACAATCAAGATTTAAAACACTTGATTCCCTCGTCACGGTTCTACCATTCTAAGGACATATATCAAATCATATAAGCATATGATTTACATAATATAAAGAAATGCCTTTATTTGTTATTATGAAGAGTCAAATATGATTGGCTCTAGGGAACCTACTCTAACAAAATCACCATCAAGCCCTAAGGCTTGCTTCATAGTATATAATTCATCATTAGACTCAAGTATAGCCTAAAAATGTCTATACTAGCCTATGAAATTATTATTACCATCAAACTAATTTTCTCTTTCAAAAAGCGATCGCAATGATAGTTTGTTTAACATCATTTTGTGTGTCTACAAGTGCAAAATAAAGCAAGTTAATATCATGTTATAATTTACTCAATCAAGGTCTTTTAATTAATTAAATGCTCCCACTATGTTACTCAAGTTTTAATAGCCCTCATTATTAAACTCGGGAAGGCCTGTTGGTCTTCCTCGTGGGCCAAGATCCCATCATTTCCATTTTGAACCTTCGTTGATCGAATCAAGTTAAAAATGGGTTGATTTACGTAGGCCACAAACTCAATTTATACCAACTAATGGCACCAACCATTAATCCTCAAATATAAATTGGGCAAACAAACCAATTACACAATCCAATGGCATTGACCACTGACCTCAAGTGCATTTTTTGGATCCGTTGAGTAGATACTACATATCATCCCCTACATTGAAAAATTGCACTTCTTTACGTGTGCCTCTAGTACGTTTTCAACGTTTGTTGATCGAACAAGCCAAACTACTAATTAAGCCTTACCTAATATCATTAAGGGAAAACTCTAATGCAAGTTAGCCTCCCATTGATAGACGCATACCCTTCGTTGATCGAAAACGTTACAACAATTGATGGTTTGACTAAGCCCTTGATGTTGGACGGCATTAATCAAAGACTTAATATGAGGGTTTTTGGTTTGTGGTTTTGCTCTTTGTCTTATCATTTTATTATCTTTATTAACATGTTATATCCATAACATTCCACCATAGCTTGCCAACTAAGCAATAAAGATAAACGTGTTTGTGCATTACCTTAACTAAACCAAATTCCCCGAGCCTTAGGGAATTTGTATGTCAACCTAGGTAATTAAATTAAAAGAGGACTTTCAATTTAAAAACCCGCCTTCATCAATCCAATGCTTCTTCTCCTTGATCATTACATTAAATTAAAATAAATTCTAATTTAACTTTACATCAATAAAGAGAAACCTCGATTTACATTTGAGGGGAGTAAGATGAGGAGAGAAATACAAGAGATTAAAAGAAAATCAAGGCATGCAGGCCTTATTTAAATTGAAATTACAATCCTCAAATTTAACTAGGTCTAAAGACAAATGCAACCAACACCATACAATTTCATCTCAAGACTATGCATATAACAATCAATCAAAAACAACAATTTTTATCACTTGGTAAATTAAAATTACCCCTTTATGTTATTCCTTGTTTTGTTTAAACCCAACAAGTTGTAAACCTTTCAGTTTGGTCCCTTGTTGTTGGGCCTCTCCAAATTGGGCCTGCAGAATGATTATAATATGCAACAACAATTATATTAAGTTTTGGACCAACATCTATGCGCAACAACACCAAAAATAGCCCAAAATGAAGCCCATTTACACCAATGCGTAAGCTACCCAAAACGGCAGTTTTATGCGCATCGACGCATATGGACAGTAGTGTTAAAGACATGCTAAACATGTACTAGCATGATAACAATCCACTGGTGCAAACCATGAGTCAATTGACTCATAATTGGATCTGTTATGACCTATTTATGAACCTGCATTGATTTCACATGCACCAGCATCGATTGACTGTAAATAGATTGAAACCCCATGCTACAGTAGTCCAAAAACTAATGAAATCCTACTAAAGCAATCATCACATGTGTAACAACATGTGAGATTTAAAGTCGCTATAAAATAAGCACCATAGTGTAAATGAGAGCGATTTCCCTGGAGGAAAATCACAGGCTACCCAAAACAAGATAGTTGAGCGTCAAAACATGCAACGTGTCGAGCACTTGTGTGAAAACACAAAGTGAAGGTCAAGGCTACATGGTTAAACACATAGCCAACAAGATTGGACCGTTTTCGGCAATGATCGGCCCAAGGCAGCCATCATACACAACAGCATTACATTGAAAGTGACAACAGTCCTACGTTTTTCAATCGGGGCTATTAGGGATAGTGGTTGTATGCCTCAGCACACAACCCATGAATACCTTGATGGATATTAGCCAAGGCCATGTGCTGAAACATACGACCATCCCCTCAACCACATTACTGTCATGTTCAAAACACATAACAACCGCGCACTGGCGAGTGTGAGGTTGGCTACAACAGTGTGCATGGTTAGCTACAGTAGTACGCACATGTTGCTTTGCACCAAGAGCAGCAACAGCTCACACGTTACTGCTACTACTATTGTTTTGGGTCACGGCACTGCCGTGTGCCAGTACCACCGCACACGGTGGTGCATCTAAGTGTTAGAGTAGGTGCCCCAGAGCTAATCTATTGTTGTAATATTAACTCTTTGTAATAATGTTTATAATCAATAAAAGGCTTTTTCTACATTATGTAATCTATATTCATGTATGTTGTGATGTATGTCCTTAGAATGATAGAACCATGATGAGGGTATCGAGTGTTTCAAATCTCAATAGTGAGTATCTTATGATCACACTGTAAGGCTATCATAGTGTTGACCCTGTTGAAAGGCAATGACTGATCTCACTTGTCAAGGTTGTTTGCCGATAATCTGGTGCAACACATAGGTGCTTGCCATAGGCAAGTTCATTGGAAAAACCTACCAGAGGATTCCACATAGACGGTAACCTCAGTGTCAGTGGAATAAACCCTCAAACAGATGGTGGTGGATGTGATCCTTAGACTTGAGATCATCGGAACGCCTTGTGCACCAATTGGTGTAGTTTGACACTAACGCAACATAGTTCTATTCACGACTATCAGAACAGTAGTGATTGGCTACATCGAGAAGTGTATCAAGACTATGGAGGATTAACAAAGGATTCATCACTCCCGGGTAAGGAGAAATTATCTCACTAAGCAATTCGGTAAATGGCAACGACACTAAATCTATGGCCACAATGGGATTGAGTTGTAGCTCAATCCAAACTATTCTTGTCGTTGGCTCAATAACCGAACACAAAGAGATCAAAGCTATCTAAGTTTGACACTACTTTGGTGCCTCAGCCTTGATGAGATAATGTATAATGAAAGGATTTGATTACATGATAACCAAATCATTGATAAGTAAGCTGGTTTGCTAAATTCGAATCTATCGGGTGGCCATGATGCCTTACTAAAGGCTAATCTTGGTCTGTGTTTAGTGAGACAATTGATTGAATGTCAATCGCAATACTACTCACTACCGATATGATGAGGAGCTTTTGTGTCATACGCATAGAAGACATATAAAGGATAAGTAAGTAAGAAGGGCATTTCGTCTTTTTAAGATGAAAGGGTATTTTAGTAATCTCATAGTGCAATTAGATTTGTTGAGGTTGTTACCTATATTTAATTTCATATGTTAATTAAAATAAATGAGATTGTGTATTTAAATATATATATATATATATATGTTATATTATTAATTAATATTAATATTTAAAATAATATTGATATTAATATAAATTCAAATTCAAATTTAAAATTAAAATTAAAATACCATGTTTGGAATTACCTTGATTTGGTAATGGAATAAATATAATCTAAATATGGAATTAGTAAAAGACTATTTCGTATTAGATTAGGGTTTTAATTGTTGCATTATTTAAGTGCAACTTAAAATTGAAACACAAGTGATTATTCAATAAACACAAACCCTAGCTGCCCTCTCTCTCTCTCTCTCTCTCTCTCTCTCTCTCCACAAAACATGGACACCCATATGTTGGAGAAGTGAATTTTTCAAGTGAAACATTCAACACCATTATCCTTGAACCAATCGGCTTGGGTAGCACATCAAATCCTTAGGAAAATTCCAATGATGTTTGACCTCCCACTGGTAGAAATGTACCCTTCGCTTTGGTGAATAAGATTATGAAAAACAGTGGTTTGATCAAACCCATGGTGATGGAAGGCATTTAAGTTATATGACTTAATATACCTTAGTTGAGGGGGTTTAATTTTATGTCTCATGCATGTTACATACACCCTTTGCATGCATACTAAGCATTAAGGAAATGTGTTCATGCATAGCCTTAACTAAAACCGATTTCCTCAAGCCTAGAGGAATCGATAGGTAGGTTTAAATAATTAAATGGATTCTTCAAGTAATTCACCTTCTTCTTTCCATCGCTTCTTTTTCTCGAACATTGGACAACTTTCAAAATAAAATTACATTTTACATAATGGAAAAGAAACCTCGAGTTACATTCAAGGGGAGTGAAATGAGAGAGAGAAGTTACATCGAAGAATATAGAGAAAGGCAGGGCACGCAAGCCCTATTTTAAAATTACATAATCCCAAAAATTATTAAACTAGGTTCATAGGCTTAAGCACCAAACACCATGCATTTTCACAAATAGTAAGATGCATAAACAATCAAAATCCAAATTTTGATTAAGTTGGTAAATTATAAGTTATCCCTTGATATTTGGCAATGTTACATTTAAGTCCAACAAGTTTAAATTTTTTTTTCATTTTTGTCCCTTGTTATCAGGCCTTACTCAATTGGGCCTCCATAATGCTTCTAACATGTAACAACATTTAATGGATTAAAATTATCGCGTAATGACGCGGTCACGGCTCAAAATTCAGCCCATTGCATCAAATCATGAGCTGCCCAAAAAAATTCCAAATTTTATACACGTATTAACATGCACCAGATCAGGCCCTTGGCTGAAAAACTAAGTGCCGGTCAAGGCCAAGTGCAGGAAGCACTTGGCCACCATAGGACAGCCTCATATAGCAGCTCATGGGGAGAATAGCAATGACACATTCGCATGCGTTGTTGCTATGTGCAGCAGCAACCTTTGTGTTGTCGCACAAGGCTGTTGTTGTGCCATTTACGATGGCACAACCCAAGGCCACATGCTCAACCCCTTCCACACACGATAGTGTGTAACAGCAGCGTTGTTGTGCACATTTTTAACCAGCAGTAGTGCTCATTTGGCGCGATCGTTGCTTCTTATCACTGCTGTCATGTGCAGTAGTGCACATCAGCGGGTACCACCCTTCACGGCAGTTCACTCTACAGATCAAGATCAAGTTTTATTTGATCTTGATCGAACAAACAAAAAAATCAGATCTGATGCAATATTCATTCATAGCAACACATCAACCAAAACTGTTTTTATAAATCAATTTACAGAATTTAAGAAAAACATTAAAACCCTAATTGATACATATCGAAACCAAATCAACCAAACGTCATTTAAAACAACGTAATAAGGTATAAGAGGCCCTGATACCAATGTAGGTTTATGGATCAAATTTGCGCAGCCGAATGCAAATAAAAACCTTGAGCGCTAGATCTTTATACCCATTCACAGAGTTTGCATATGAAACATATATTAAACCAAAAATTCAAAGTTTCATACTAGCGTTTGGAGGCTCCTTCAATCGATACGAATTGCTCGCACTTCAAGTTAGAAGTGCACTTTCGGTATCCACACGAAGACAAGACGCCGATCACCAAGCGATTTGATGTGCTAGCCAAACCCGCAAGTATCAAGGATGGAATGCAAAATTTTTCCTAAGAATATTTCTCCTCCTTCAACAATGGAGAGTCCACAGTTTTGGGAAAGTGAGAGAGAGAGAGAGAGTGGACAACTAGGGTTTAGTTTTTGTGAATGTCATTTGTTTTTCACTTTAAGTACACCAAAAAACCCTAATTTAATTTTGGAATTATATCAAATAATTCCATAATTATATATATATATATTCAATTGCCAATATCAAGGTAATTTCCACATGGTAATTTTATATTTCAAATTCAAACTTGAATTTGATTTTATATTATCTTTAACATTACTATTATTTAAATATTAATATAACATTTAAACATATATATTTATTAATATACATATTTAAATACATAATATCACTTATTTTAATTTCCATATGAAATTAAATATAGGTAACGACCTCAGCAAATGTAATTGCATTGTGAGATTAGCAAAATGCCATTTCATCTTAAAAGACACCTCAGTAAATTTAATTGCACTATGAGATTACCAAAATGTCATTTCATCTTAAAAGACGAAAATACATTTCTTACATATTTATCCTTAATCCGTCTTCTACGTGTGTAACCCGAAGGATCTTCATCATATTAGCAGTGAGTAGTATTGCGATTGACAACTAATCAATCGTCTCACTAAACACATACCAATATTGGCCTCTAGCAAGGTAACATGGTCACCCGGTATATTCGGATTCAGCAAAATAGCTTACCTATCAACGATATGGTTATTGTGTAATCAAATCATTTCATCATTCATTATCTCATCAAGGTTGAGGTACAAAAGTAGTGTCAATCTCAAATATCCCTAACATCTTGGTATTCTGTTATTGGACCTACAACTAGGAATAGATTTGATTGAGCTATAACTCAATCCCACTGTGGCCACAGATTTAGTGTCATTGCCATTTACCGAATTGCTCAATGAGATAATTTCTCCTGTATTGGGAGTGATGAATCCTTTGTCAATCCACCATAGTCTTGATAAACTTCTCGATGTAGCCAATCATTACCATTCTGATAGCTTTGAATAGAACTATGTTGGGCTAGTGTCAAACTACACCAATTGTTGCACAAGTTGCTCTAGTGATCTCAAGTCTAAGGATCACATATACCAGCATTCATTAGAGGATTTATTCCATAGACACTAGGGTTACCATTCATGTGGAATCCTCAAGTGGGTCTGTCTGGTGAACTCACTGATGGCATGTACCCATGTGTTGCACAAGGTTGTCAAAAAACAACCTTGACAAGTGAGATTAGTCACAGCCTTTCGACAGGATCATTCAACACTATGATAGTCTTATTGTATTATCTGTGTCCTTATTCAAAAAAAATACTATAGCTATGGACAATTCTAGAATAACCACCATATGTGATCATAAGGTCCTCACTATTGAGATTTGAAACACTCGATACCCTTGTCACGGTTCTACCATTCTAAGGATATACATTACGATATACAATAAATATGAATTATATATACTGTAGAAAAAGCCTTTTGTTGATTATAAACATTATTACGAGAGTCTACATTACAAAATGGATCGGCTCTAAGACACCTACTCTAAAATATTATCTCCATTAATTTCAATATCATTAAATATTAATATTAGATAATAATAATAATATATATATAATTTAAATATATGAATAAATATATATATTTAAACTATATATTTAAATATATAATCTCACTAATTTTAATTTCCATATGAAATTAAATATAGGCAACAACCTCGGCAAATTTAATTGCACTGTGAGATTACCAAAATGCCCTTTCATCTTAAAAGATGAGAATACCTTTCTCACTTATTTATCCTTATTTATCTTCTATATGTGTGGCCTGAAGGCTTCTCATCATATCGGCAATGAGTAGTATCACGATTGACACCCAATCAATGTCTCACTAAACACATTCCAAGATTGGCCTCTAGCAAAGCATCATGACCACCCGATAGATTCAGATTCAACGAAACAGCTTGCCTACCAATGATATGGTTATCATGCAATCAAATCCTTTCATCATTTATTATCTCATCAAGGTTGAGGTACAAAGGTAGTCTCAACCTCAGATATCCCTAACTTCTCGGTATTCGGTGATTGGACCAACAATTGGGAATAAATTCGTTTGAGCTATAACTTAATCCCACTGTGGCCACAGATTTAGTGTCATTTCCATTTACTGAATTGCTCAGTGAGATAATTTATCCCATACCTGGAGTGATGAATCCTTTGTCAATCCACCATAGTCTTGATACACTTCTCAATGTAGCCAAGCATTACCATTCCGATAGCTCTGAATAGAACTATGCTGGGCTAGTGTCAAACTACACCAATTGTTGCACAAGGCGTTCTAGTGATCTCAAGTCTAAGGATCACATGTACCAATATTCGTTAGAGGATTTATTCCATAAATACTGGGGTTACCATCTATGTGGAATCCTCTGGTGGGTTTGTCCAGTGAACTCGCCTATGACAAGCACCCATGTGTTGTACCAGATTGTCGACAAACTACCTTGACAAGTTAGATTAGTCATTGTCTTTCGACAAGGTTGTTCAACACTATGATAGCCTTATAGTACTACCTACATCGTTGTTCAGAATAATACTAGGACTACAGACGATTCTAGAATGGCAACCATATGTGATCATAAGGTCCACACTATCGAGATTTGAAACACTTGATAATTTCATCATGATTCTACCATTCTAAGGACATACATTATAACATATAGTAAATACGAATTACATATTTTAGAAAATGCCTTTATTAATTATAAACATTATTAAAAAGAGTCAACATTTACAAAATGGATTGGCTCTAGGGCACCTACTCTAACAAAACAAACAAAAACAACAAAAATCAAAGCACATGTCACCAGAGATTACAGAGCAAACTTAAATAGTCCCCAGCAACGGCACCAAGAACTTGATAGACAAAAGTTTACTATCCTCGCAAGTGCACAAATCACAATCATAGTTTAGTGTGCAAATTGCAAGGGTCGATCCCACATAGACTGTAAGCGCTCAAGTAATCCTGATGACTATGCCTTGTGAAAACAACTAAAATGAAATAAGAAAATACATAAAACAATATTAAAACGAATCTAAATCTAATTATCTACAAGGAAACTTAGGTCTTTAACTCCATCATAATTACCCAGCTACATGTTCATTATTAACCTACTGTTCTCTTCATTCCATTCTAGGGTTCGTACTCTTTTCTTTTCAGGGTATTAATGTATATCAATAAGCTCAGTGTGCTACCGTAAGGCGTTCAGAGTTAACCTTCTTTCTACACCCATTTAGATCTAGAGCACTAAACAAAAAACCAATTCGCATGGACACAAATCATCCATTCACAAAGCTAATCAAGATAGGCAAGGCGTCTCTTGTTTTTAAGATATTACCATAGAGCTTTCTGGATTAACCTAGTATTTTCATCATTTAAACTAGCTAATGGCATAGCCTAGTCTAAATAACAAAAACCCATTAAGCACAAGACGATCTTAAAGACGACAACCAATCTATAACTGTCAAGGCATATGCACAAATACAAAAAAGTCATTCCATACCCAATCTTTTCTTATACAATCAGTTAACTAACATCAAGGTTGATCAGGCCCTAATATCAATGAAAGATTAAATTAAACTCAACGAATGAATCTAGAACATGATTGAATAGGTCAAACAAATAAAATATAATAAAACACAAGCCTTGAATTAGATTACATTAAATCCCTAGTAAAACAAACTAACAACATAATGGAAAAGAAACGTTTACACTTGGAAGCCATAAAGATCCGTGAAGAACATAGGAGAGGAAAAGGAGGAGAACCTCCTCTCATCTCCTCTCCAAGCCCCTCTTTTCCAAGTTAGCCCCAAATGTGTATTCTTTTTAAAACATGAATTTTATTTCCTTTGTATAGTTTTTACAAATAATAGAAGTTTGGTAAATACTGGAAGATCAAATTACGGTTGGAAATGCGCTAAATTTACAATTTTGCACGATTGGCACCGCATCATAGTTTTATGCTGCCGCGGCGTGACTTTGGGCGATTTGTGCTTCGATAAAACCCATGCCATGTCGTGTTATAGAATGAATCATGCCGCAGTGTGAGATGGATTTCACCAATTTGTGTCACGACACAACTAGGATTGCATCGATTTGCATCGTGGCACGATGCAACCTTGAAGTTCCACTTCTCCTCTTCTTGTCTTGATTCATCTGCACTCGAATGGTACCTATGGTCCGAACATCAGCGCACGTATGAATAATCAATTTTGGACCGAATTCCTGAAAACACAAACAAACTCATGATTCTGGAAGATAACAAAACATGCAAGGAGTACCATCATAAATAATGCATCAAACCATAAATTCCCTACAATCTCATTCCTAAATCACTAAATATATAAGCATTTCCAACACTCATCAATTACCGTGCAATTGAAATCCCTTCAATCCATTTGCCTTGATATGTTTGCATTCGGTTATCGAATCAACGACCAAATTAAATTGGATTTGAGCACCAACTCAATTCCACTGTGGCCATAGATTTGGTTGTAGTTACTAACTAGATAAGTCATTGAGATAATTTCTCCTGTACCCAAGAATGATGAATCCTTTGTTAATCCACCATAACCATAGAGTACTTCTCGACGTAACCAACCACTACCGTACTGATAACTCTAAATAGGACTATGTTAGACTAGTGTCAAATTACATCAATAATTACACATGACGCTTTGGGGATCTCAAGTCCAATGATCACATGCACTACCATCCGTTAGAGGATGTATTCCATACACACTGGGGTTACCATCTATATGGAATTCACTAGTGAGTCAATCTAGTGAACTTGTCATTAACAAGCACCCATGCGTTGCACTAGGTTGTCACCAAACAACCTTGACATATGAGAAAAGTCACCACCTTTCAGTAGGGTCATTCAACGCTATGATAGTCTTACCGTATAATCTATGACTTACCGTATAATCTATGTCCTTGGCCAGATTAATACTAAGGCTATGGACAGTTCTAGAATGGCCACCACATGTGATCATAAGGTTCTCATAATTAAGATTTAAAACACTTAATTCCCTCGTCACGGTTCAACCCTTCTAAAGACATATATCAATATATATACACAACTATATAAACCAATTCCTTGATATAGAATTTATGCCTTTATTGATATTCAATATAATATTACAAGAGTCTAATATTATTGGCTCTAGTGCACCTATCTTAACAGGGTGACCCTGATCTGTAACTGGGGAGAAACTAGTTTTCGGAGACATGGCTAAGTCCTCCGATTCTCAAGCAAAGCGTGCTAGGGAGAGGAGCCTCTAGGATGTGATTGGCGAGCTTCCCGAGCATTTGGCCATTACGACATCCACATTGCTCGAGTGTGCCTTGGGAGAGTCGTAGGATAGCCTAAAGGAGCTCAGTTGCCCTGAACTTTTATAATGAGTTGTAGACATGCAAGCTCAGGTAATTGTCTTTTCTCATTCCCTTCTTCTGACTTATCTGTTTTTAGTGTCTGGTGCAATCTGTTACTTCTTCTTTTATGCAAACCTTCTCTATAATGGCTCTCTTTTTCTAGGAGGACTATCCTTCCCTCCTAGTCTAGAAGAAAGTTAAGAAACAGCTCGAGAAGGTAGAGGAGGATCTTACTAGTTGATGAGTGCTTGGAAGTGCACTCATAGTTAGTGATTTTCAGGGTATTTTATGAGGGAATTAGGTTTAATTGATTAATTTTACTTAACTTCTATATTTCTTTTATTTTATAGAATCATGGGTATGTTTTATGAATCTTAAGGTATTTAAATGCTGAAAAAAAAGAATTAAAAAAAAGAAAATAAAAAAGAAAAAAAAAAAAAAAAAAAAGAAAAAAAAGATTAAAAAAAAGAAAAAAAAAAAAAAAAATAAAAAATTTTTAAAAATAATAAACAAAAAAAAAAAAATAAAAAAAAAAAAAAAAAAAAATACCAAAGCGAAAAAAAAAAAAAATAAAAAAAAGAAAAAAAAATAAAAAAAAAACAACAAAAAAAAAAAAAAGGGAAAAAATAAAAAAATTTAAAAATTAGAAATTTTAAAACAAAAAAAAAAAAAAAAAAAAAGGAAAAAAATAAAAAAAAAAAAAAAAAATAAACCAAATAAAGAAGAAATAAAAAAAAAAAAAAAAAAAAAAAAAATTTTATTTTTTTATTGTGATCCATTTCGACCTGGAAAATTATTAAAAATTAATCAGAACATTACATCTGAAAAAAAGAAGTAGGTTCTGGAACATGCTTCAGTAATTATACAATAACTTGAGCTATAGACCTTGGATTTAGATAATTCTTGAATATTTGGAAAGATTATTTTAGGAGCTACAATTAATATGTTCAAAATTTTTCCATATTCAGAAGCTATCATATTCTATTTTGGATACCTTTGTGCAGCTCGTGTGAAGGAATCCTAATTTCATTAGGATTCTCTTATTCTATTTCGCCTAGAACTAAATTTTATTCTCCTATTTTGCCTAGGATTTTCCCCCTTACTTTCCCAAAACCCTAGCACTATAAAAGGATGTCTTTAGGTATTTTTGAAGAGACTTTTACTTCAACTTGGAGAGAATTGGAGGCAAGGAGAAGAGATCTACCTAGAGTTTCATCTTTTTCTCTTGTACTTCATGTTTTTTTAAGGGTTTGAGTTTTGATTTCCTTATGATCATGTGTAACTAAATACTTTTCTAGGGATCCAATGTAGCCTAATATAAAGGATTTATGTCTTTATTAACTCTATTTGTTTTATCAATCCATTGCAATTCTAGTTTTATTCATTGTCCTTTATTCAATCTTTAATTGATGTTATTGCTTGATCACCTTTAATATTAATTAATTGATTGTGTGAGACAAGGTTAGACTACTAATCTTGAATAGCTCATGTGAGTGAATGATTAGTATTTTGAGCATATGCCCTGACAAAATGCGAATTGGTTCATGATTTCTTGAATGATTAGTATTTGTGCATACGCCCTGATAGATGTGTTAGGAAATGATCCATTGAGGTAGCAGAAAACAAAAACAATAATAACAAGGATCGTTCCATAGAACCGAGATCAGGGTATAATTTTACAGTTTATACCAAATAAAAATCTACAGAAAATTAATCTAGAGTTTAAGAAATCATACGCACGTTTAAAGGCTCCTCCAAGTGCAGGATAGAACCAACGTAGTCCACACGAAGACAATCGCAAGGAACTAAGGAGGGATTTCCTAGATCTCTCTTTAGCCTTAAGAACAAAGAAGAAAAATCAAAGAAGAACTTTGATTCTTTGCAAAAGCAAAATCTGGCGTGAGAGTGAGAAAATAGGGGCTGTGTGTTTTCTTTCAAATGAAATACTGAACAAAATGAAAAACTCTTACATTTTACAAATAACCTTTTTTCTTCTATAGTAAAATTTAATTGCCCTATTCCCATATGGAATAGGCTTGGGCTCCAACCCAAACACCCCTTGTTTCCAAACACTCCCAATTATATATTTATTTTTAATTCATCATTATCTCAATTAAAAATTAATTAATATATATTTAATATATATATTAACATTTAACAATAATGATAATTTATTTAAATATATGCTAACATATATTTAAATGTAATTTCACTTATTTAATTTTCCTAACAAATTAAATAAAAGGCTACGACCCCAGCAAATTTAATTGCACTGTGAAATTACCAAAATACCATTTCGCCTAAAAAGACGAAAACACCCTTCTTACTTCTTGGAGTCTTAAATTATCTTCTATGTGTGTGACCCATAGGCTCCTCATCATATCAGTGGTGTATAGTATCGCGATTAACACCAATTAATCGTCTCACTAATACATAGACCAAAATTGGCCCCTAGCAAGGCATCATGGCCACTCGATAGATTCGGATTCAGCAAAGTAGCTACCTGTCAACGATATGATTACCGTACAATTCGATCCTTTCATCATACGTTATCTTGACGAGACGAAGGCATAGAAATAGTGTCAACCTTCAGTTATTCTCGATATTATGTATTCAGTTTCTGGACCAATGACCTGTATCATAAACTGGATAGAGCAATAACTCAATCCCACTGTGGCCACAGTTTTAGTGTCATTGCCATATATTTAATTGCACCGTGAGATAACTTCTCCCATACCCGGGAGTGATGAATCCTCTGTCTATCCACCATAGTCTTGATACACTCCTTGATGCATCCAATCACCACCATATTGACAGCTCTGAATAAAACTGCGATAGGCTAGTGTCAAACTGCACCAATCTGTGCACAAGGTGCTCCGGTGATCTCAAGTCTAAGGATCACATGCACCACCATTCGTTAGAGGATTTGTTCCATAAACACTGGGGTTACCATCCATATGGAATCCACTGGTGGGTCAGTCCAGTGAACTTGCTGCGGTGTATTCACCTACAGCAAGCACCCATGTGTTGCATCAGGTTGTCACCAAACAACCTTGACAAGTGAGATCAGTCACTGCCTTTTGACAGGGTCGTTCAACACTATGATAGCCTTACCGTATTATATGTGCCCTTACTTCAGAATAATACTGGGGCTACAGACATTTCTAGAATTGCCACCATATGTGCTCATAGGGTTCTCACTATCAAGATTTGAAACACTTGATACCCTCGTCATGGTTCTACCATTCTAAGGACATATATCAATACATATTGCAATAATAATGGTTTACGCGATATAGAATAAAATGCCTTTTATTGATTAATGAACATTATTACAAAGAGTCAATTCTACAATAATTGATTGGCTCGAGGGCATCTACTCTAACAAGATGCACCTTTATTCATGATTTCGAGTGCTCTTGTGTTTAATTGGTTTGCAATCATTAGGCTAGACTATATGCCCTCGCTAGTCTTATGTTAAAGATACTAGGTTAATCTCGAATGCCTTATGGTAATACCTAATTATGTGAGTGCAAACCCTAGAAATTGGATTGTGATAACAATAGTTTGATAGTTGACATAAAACTAGATTATTGTGGTGAAATTGGATACCTAGGTTTTAGTTCATTGGATTTTAAATCAGTTTAGTAGTTGTTCTCTGTCAGTTTGTTTACTATTATTTGTTTTTACTTTAAGTTGGTTACCTCATCAATTCTTTACATTTATTCAGTTTATTTGTTTTAATTAAGGCATAGTTTATTAGGATTAATTGAATGCTTACAAATCTCTGTGGGATCGACCCTTGCATGTGCACACCATATTGCAATTTTGATTCGTATGCTTGCAAGGGTTAAAATTGTTCATCACTAGTCGGGACTTAGGCTATGCTTGAAATGGAGAGGGGAGAGTGGGCTCTTCACCTGAATAAAAAGAACAATTTAGTCACCTCCCTCTCTAATGATGGGCTCGACCAGAAGAATGAGCTGCAACATTCTTATAGATCAAGAGGCCTTATCCTCAAGAGACAGGATCATGGAAGAAACAAACAAGTATTTGGAAGAGAACAACAAGGCTCTGCGAGAGGCGTTGCATGCTAAGGGAGCAGCTATGTGTTGGAATAGGTGTCATAGAGCCAATCAATTATTGTAGAATTGACTTTTTGTAATAATGTTTATTAATCAATAAAAGGTGTTTTCCACTATATCATGTAAATAATAATTGTATGTGTTGATATATGTCCTTAGGATGGTAGAACCGTGATGAGGGTATCAAGTGTTTCAAATCTTGATAGTGAAGACCTTATGATCACATATGGTGGCCATTCTAGAAATGTCCGTAGCCCCAGTATTATTCTAACCAAAGACAAAGATAGTACGATAAGACTATCATAGTGTTGAACGACCCCGTTGAAAGGCAATGATTGATCTCACTTGCCAAGGTTGTTTGCTGACAACCTAGTGCAACACATGAGTGCTTATTGTAGGTAAGTTCACTAGACTAACCCACTAGAGGATTCCATATAGATGGTAACCCCAAAGTCTATGGAACAAATCCTCTAACCAATAGTGATGTATGTGATCCTTAGACTTGAGATCACTGGAGTGCCTTGTGCACCGATTGGTTTAGTTTGGCACTAGCCTAACATAGTTATATTTAGAGCTATCAATATGGTAATGATTGGCTACATCGAAGAGTGTATCAAGATTATGGTGGATTGACAAAGGATTCATCACTCTCAGATATGGGAGAAACTATCTCACAATGGCAATGACACTAAAGCTATGGCCACAGTGGGATTGAGTTGTTGCCTAATCCAATTTATTATTCCAGTCGTTAGTCCAATAACCGAATACAAAGACATCGAGAATAACTGAGGTTGACACTATTTTTGTACCTCAACCTCGATGATGAAAGGATTTGATTGCACGGTTACCATATCGTTGATAGGTAGCTATTTCTCTGAATCCGAATCTATCGGGTGGCCATTATGCCTTATTAAGGCCAATCTTGGTCTGTGTGTAGTGAGACAATTGATTGGTGTCAATCGCGATACTACTCACTGCCGATATGATGAGGAGTCTACGGGTCACACACTTAGGAGACAGTTTAAGGATGGTAAATTTTGGAAGGGCATATTCGTCTTTTACACAAATGGGCATATTGGTAATTTTGTTATGTAATCAAATTTATTGAGGTTGTAGCCTGTGTCTAATTTTATTATTGGAGTAATTTAGCAAAATTACAAATTTAATTATTGACTAAATAATAAACTAAATTATATTTTTATTAATATTTAACTAAATAATTAAAGAGGGACTAATATGTAATTCCACATAAGTTTGGGTTGTTGCTAAACTATAGGGGTGGAATGGACATTTTGCTTTATTATATAAAGAAAGCAAAATTTAGGTTTTGGCAGAATTCATTCATTTTGGCCATGGGTGTTAGAATTTGAGAGAAAATTTCTCTCCTCCTGTAATGACTCTCTTTCTAGCTAGTATACTCATAAAATAATAGTAAAACTCACTAAATATATATATAAAAAATATACATATAAACGAGTATAAAATTATGGGCCCATATTTAAGTTTCTTTATATACAAATCTTTACATAATATAATAAAGTCTCAAAATAGTAACTCGACAGTTTTGCCCGACCCTTCCGTTGTGTGATGTTCCAAGTGATCGCATCTCACCTGTTACCTGCAAAAACATTAAAAACAATGGGGTGAGCACTAATTGCTCAGTAAGTAAACCCGTTATGTTACCCTTTTCGCTCTGTTGCTTAAATTCTGAATTTCTTTCCTTACTTCACACTTCCCCATTCTTCTCTGTTCTTTCTTTACTCTTACTCTGTTTTTCTCTCTATTCTTTCTCTGTTTTTCTCTCTGTTTTTTCTCTGTTCTTTCTCTATTCTTTCTCTCTCTGTTCTTTCTCTATTCTAATTTCCCACTACTCAGATAATGGGCATGGTATTATGCATATATATGATGCAAATGCACAAATGCATAAAATATGCATTTTTTTTCTGTTTTTCTTTCTTTTCTGTTCTTATTTTGTTTTCCTTTTTCTTCTGTGCGTCTTTCTTTTTCTTCTATCTAATCTTTCTTATTCTTTTCTTTTCTTTCTTATCCTTTTCTTTTCTTTCTTATTCTTTTCTTTTCTTTCTTATTCTTTTGCCGATCGGACTCGGTTGAGGCATGGATTCAGAACCTTGGCTGTGTGAGTGTATTCTTCTTTCTTGGGCACAGCCCTTATCCACATGCACTCTTACGGACCATACCAATTCTTCTTTCTTATTCTTAGGCCGCTCACTAAAGGCGGCGTGCATGCGGGGAAAATTCTTCTTGTCACTCACGGGTTCCCCATCGCAACAACCTTTTCTTCTTTTTATCTTTTTACACTTCTTTAAATAAAAATTCAGATTTGAACTTCTTTAATATTCTCATTTCTTTCTATTCACTCTTTAACATTCTTTAGTTCTTTTTCGTGCTCTTATGAGTATGTATGCATGTAGATGGTTTCATACTTATAATTCTTTCTAAATTCTCATGTTTAAATGCAATTATGCAATATGGAATGCAAACATTTCATTCTCTAGCATCTACAAACTCATCTCAATATAACACATAATCATACTCATACATGCACTTCTCTTTGACATTTCATCAAACAACTTATGTGCATAAAGCAACTCTAATTTGGCTACACTTCTATCTCTTTTCTAAGCCACCAAAAATTTGGTATAACATCCTCCATATTTAACGTCAAACCTGTCCAAAATGTACACTCCAAAATTTCTACTCCAATTCTTCCAAATTTCATCCAAACTCTCATCAAATATCAAATATACCAACACTAGTTCCCATGGATAAGTTCTAATCATCATTCAACACCAAATCCATCAACAATTCTTCATATAAAACACGTATATATGCATAAAAGGAATTCTCTACACAATATTACTTAAATCATACTTAGGGTAGGATTTACTTACCTTATATGTGAGCAATCCAACACTTTAAAAATCTTCTTTGAACCAACTCTCTTTCTCTTAAATCCTATGAACACAAATCATCAAAATTCAACACTTTAAAAATTAAAACTCACTTCTTGGTGCAAGGATCTTACCTAAGGATGCTTAGGATTGAAAATCCACTAAAAAGTACTCAAAATCTATGAATTTCCCTTGAAGAAGAATTGAAGAAATTGAGAGGATTTGAGGGTGAAGGTGGCGTGAAAAGGATGAAGAATGGCTAGGGTTTCATTCTTCAATTCTTGATATAACATATTATTATTTATAGTTTCCTATTTTTCCCTTGCATTTTTTATGAAATTCTATCTATGCCCCTTAGTCAATTACCAAAATGCCCTTATTTTTATTAACTTCTCCATGTTATTCTATCTCTTTTCACTCCCACTTTTTCAACTAATTATGAGTGAAGAGATCATTTTACCCCTAATGAAATTTTAAGGCATTTTCTTCACACTTTTTTCAAAATAACTTTAGCACAAATCAACTAAGGGTAAAAGGGCATAAGTAAAGCTACGTACCTCGATGTGGGCATTGCACTTCCTCTCTTCACTCTATCTTTCTAAAAACTGTCCTTAAAGCCAAGAAATGATTCTAGCAAAATCAATTCTTGGTCTCTGACATATTGTCTTCGTGTGGACGACGTGAGTTCGATTCCATTCTCAAATCAGTAGCGAATCATATTCAAAGACACTAACAGAGCCTCCAAATGCTGGTATAATCTAATTCTTGCATGGATCTTTATTATTTCAATTTAAGCATAATATATATATTATCAGACCTTGATCTTGGCAAAATCAGGTAATCGATGGGCAAAATTTTTATTTTCCACTGCCTTTGCTTATTGATTCACTAACATTGGTATCAGAGCCTTGGGCCTTGATTGTATATATTTTAACTGTATTTTTTGTTGATTAATTGAATTGATTGCTGGAAAATGCATGTTTAAGTTTTTCAATTTGTTAAAGTTGCTTAAATTGATTAATATGTTGACTGGATTTGTTGAGGAATTCGCATTGGATCGGTTTTGTAATACGCGAATGAACAGTATTCTGGAAACTGCGATTTGCGCCATGGCACAGTTCTTTTGCGCCACAACGTAGAGTTTAGTCAGCTTGGAATACGTAAGTGTGACACGACGAAATAAAACTTCGCTATGGCATGATTGCGGGAAACATTGAGCGACTGAAAATGCGCATTTGGGCCGTGGTGAAATAAAACTTCATCGCGACGTGATCACGCAATCAGACAATTTGAGCTGCAACGAAATAAAACTTTGCCGTAGCATGAAATTGTTCATAGAATTGCAATGCACATTTGGGCCGCGACGTAATAAAACTACACTGTGGCGTGCATACGACGAAGTAGCGTGCCACATCGTAAAATTGTGTGATGGCACCTCGGCATAATAAAACTATGCCATGGCGCAATGTGTCATCAATGCGTGAGCTGCTAGTTTTGCTCCACAACAAAATAAAACTTCGTCGCGATGCATATTGGGTTCTGTTGTGCGCTGCGGCATAATAAAATTATGTCGCAGCATGAATGCTACTATGGCATTTTTAATGCTAGATCGATGCGTAATTCTGCAAATTCAAGAGGGTAATTTTTATTAATCAACCGTTGTCCTTGAGTATAAATAATATTCTTTATGGAACTGTTTCATAATAATATGTTCTTAAGATAGACAATAAGGATATTCTCAAAATAACAAGTATGCCAACTGTGGCAAGTTGAGTTATACATACCTGAAAGAATGTGGGATAGTATCAAAACTCATCTCTCCGTATACACTCTAGCATAATGGTGTGTCTGAAAGGAGGAATAGGACCTTACTTGAAATGGTTAGGTCCATGATGAGTTTTTATGATTTGCCCAAGAGACTGCGACTCATGCACTGAACCATGTGCCGTCAAGTTCTGTAGACTAGACTCCATATGAACAATGGAGTGGGCGAAAAGCCCAACTTGTCTTATCTAAGGATTTGGGGTCGCGAAGCTTATGTCAAGAAATTGACTTCGAACAAGCTGGGCCCAAAATCCTACAAATGTATATTTATGGGGTATCCTAAAGAGACTAAAGGATACTATTTCTACCATCTAGAAGAGCGCAAAATTTTGTCACTCGTATTGGTGTCCTCTTAGAAATTTTTTTTTTTTAAAAAGTATTAGTGGGAGAAAAGTAGAACTCGATGACGTTCTAGAACCACAAGACACATTAGATAAAGGACAGGAGAATGTGCCACAGGCAGTGGTTAAACATTGTTAGGAGGTTACTCCACATTCTGTGGATCAAAGTGAACCACCTCAAGTAGCACAAGAGTTACGGAGGTTTAGAAGAGTACATCATGAGCCCGAGAGACATGGTTTTCTTGTGGCTCAGCGTGGCAACGTATTATTCTACAAAGAAAACAAATCCAGAACCTATGATGATGTTATATCAGATCCATATTCTGTTAAATGGCTTGAAGCCATGAAATCTAAGATAGACTTCATGTACTAGAGCCAAGTACAATCTCTGGTGGATCCACCTGAAGGGGTAAAACCCGTAGGGTGTAAATGGGTCTTCAAGAAGAAGACTGACATGGATGCCAAGGTACATACCTATCAGGCACAACTAGTTGCCAAAGGTTTCAAACAAATTCATGGTATTGATTATGAAGAAACATTTTCACTGGTTGCCATGATTAAATCCATCCGACTTATGCTTGCGATTGCTGCATATCATGACTATGAGATTTGGCAAATAGATGTCAAAACAGCTTTCTTGAATGAAAACCTTGAAGAGGATGTGTATATGACACAACTTGATGGTTTCAATCTCGATGGATAAGCTAATGACTATGAAATTTGGCAAATGGATGTCAAAACGGCTTTCCTGAATGGAAACCTTGAAGAAGATATGTATATGGAACAACCCGATGGTTTCATTTTTGATGGGTAAGCTAATGGCTATGAAATTTCCCAAATGGATGTCAAAATGGCTTTCTTGAATTAAAACCTTGAAGAGGATGTGTATATGGCACAACCCAATGGTTTTGTTCTTGATGGACAAGCCAATAAGATATGCAAGTTGCAAAGGTCCATTTATGGACTCAAGCAAGCTTCAAGGAGCTGGAACATTTGTTTCAATGAAGCTGTAAAAGAATTCGGTTTTATCAAGAATGAAGATGAGCCCTGTGTTTACACGAAAGTAAGTGAGAGGGTAGTGCATTCCTAGTGTTGTATGTTGACGACATACTTTTGATCGAGAATGATATACCAAACTTGCAGTCAGTAAAGACCTAGTTATCCAAGTGCTTCTCCATGAAGGACTTAGGAGAAGCAACCAATATTCTCGGAATAAAGATCTATCAAGATAGATAGGGTAAGTTGTTTGGCCTAAGTCAAAGTACATACATAGACAAGGTACTGAAGAGATTCAATATAGAAGAATCCAAGAAAGGATTTCTTCCGATGGCACATGGTGTCTATCTCTCTAAGGAAATGTATCCTAAACCACATGATAGGGGAGATAGAATGAAGAGGATCCCATATGCTTCATCAATTGGATCCATCTTGTATGCTTGGATTGATGTCTCATGTGCATTAAACCCTTGTAGTAGATATCAATCAGATCCAAGCGAGTGATACCATATTGTATGCTTGGACTGATATCTCATGTGCATTAAGCATTTGTAAAAGATATCAATCAGATCCAAGTGAGCAATGTGATGTTATGTACTCAGATTGATGTCTTATGTGCATTCAACAGTTGTAGAAGACATCAATTAGATCCAAGTGAGCAACACTGGATGGGTGTCAAGGACATCCTTAAGTACCTAAAAAGGACTACGGATATGTTCTTGGTTTTTGGAGGGGAAGATGAGCTCACTATAAGAGGATACAGTGATGCCAGTTTCCAAATGGATAAAGATGATTTTTGTTTGAAATTCGATTTTTTTTTTTTTTTTTTTTGTCTCAATAAAGCTGCAGTGAGCTGAAAGAGCTCGAAGCAAAGTATTGCAGCGGATTTTACATCTGATGCTAAGTATATCACATTATTTAATGCAATCGTGTAGGCAGTTTGGATTAAGAAGTTCTTGATTGAACTTGATGTGGTTCCAAGCATTGTTGATCAAGTAAGGTTCTATTGTGACAACAATGAAGCCATTGCTATGGCTGAGGAATCACAGTCTCACCAGTAATCCAAACACTTACTTAGTTGATTCAATCTGATATAAGAGATCGATTAGAAAGGGGATGTGCGAATTTGCAGAATACCTACTAACCCACTGTTGAAGTTTCTGTTGCAATAGAAGCATGATGGGCACTTAGGGTCATTTGATGTTAAATACATGAATGATTGGCTATAGTGCAAGTGGGAGATTATTGGAGTAGGTGCCCTAGAGCCAATCAATTATTGTAGAATTGACTCTTTGTAATAATGTTTATTAATCAATAAAAGGTGTTTTCTACTAAATCATGTAAATCATAATTGTATGTATTGATATATGTCCTTAGGATGGTAGAACCGTGGCGAGGGTATCAAGTGTTTCAAATATGGATAGTGAGAACCTTATGATCGCATATAGTGGCCATTCTGGAAATGTCCGTAACCCCTATATTATTCTGACCAAGAACACAGATAATACGGTAAGACTATCTAGAATACTGAGATTGACACTATTTCTGTACCTCAACCTTGATGAGATAACAGGTTGCACAGTAACCATATCATTGATAGGTAGTTGTTTCACTGAATCTTATTCTATCGGGTAGCCATGATGCCTTGCTAAGGGCCAATCTTGGTCTGTGTGTAGTGAGACAATTGATTGGTGGCAATTGCGATACCACTCACTGCCGATATGATGAGGAGCCTATGGGTCACAGACTTAGGAGACAGTTTAAGGATGGTTAATTTTGGAAGGGCATATTGGTAATTTTGTTATGTAATCAAATTTATTGAGGTTGTAGCCTATGTCTAATTTTATTATTGGAGTAATTTAGCAAAATTACAAATTTAATTATTAAAGGTAATATTAATATTTAACTAAATAATTAAATAGGGACTAATATGCGATTCCACAAAAGTTTGGGTTGTTGCAAACTATGGGGGTGGAATGGAAATTTTGTTTTATTATATAAAGAAAGCAAAATTTAGGTTTTGATAGAATTCATTCATTTTGGTCGTGGGTGTTAGATTTTGAGAGAAAATTTTCTCTCTTCCTCTCTTCGCTCTATCTTCCTAAACATTATCCTTAAAGTCAGGAAATGATTCTAGCAAAATCAATTCTTGGTCTCTGACATATTGTCTTCGTGTGGGCAACGTGAGTTCAATTTTGTTTTCGAATTGGTAGGGAATCACATTCAGAGACACTGATGAAGCCTCCAAACACTGGTATAATCTAATCCTTGCATGAATCTTTATTATTTCAATTTAAGCATGTAAAATATATATATATATATATCAGACTCTGATCTTGGCAAAATCAGAGTAATCGATGGTCAAAATTTTTATTTTCCATTGCCTCTGCTCATTGATTCACTAACACTATGCAGGAGACAACGAACTTGGAAGTTAGGTTGCAAAAAGCTATCGAGGACACCAAGGATAAGGCTGCTCACATGGCCCTCGATATCTTAAAGCTCGTTCAGTTGAAGCACCTTGAGCTTCACTACTCGTTCTTTCCAAAAGACTATAAAAAATGCATGATGGGAAGAAGAAGACTGTTAGAGTAAGTGCACTAGAGCCAACATTGTAGCTCTCATAAACTCATATTTTATATGAATAAAAGGCAAATGCTTCTTTATAAGCAATATAGTATAGTATCTATTTACTGCGCGTAAAGAAAATAGTGTATCTCCTTAGAAAGGTTGAAACTAGTGACGAGGGTATTAAGTGTTATAAATCTTAATTGTGAGAACCCTATGAGAACAAATGGTGGCCCTTCTTAAACCGTCCGTAATCATAGTATAAATCTGACCTAGGACATAGATTATACAGAGAGACTATCATCGTGTTAAACGACCTTATCGAAAGATAATGGCAGGTCTCATATGTCGAGGTTGTGAGCATTAAACCTAATGCAACACATGGGTGCTTGCTTGTGCAAGTCCACTGGACTGATCCATCAGAGGATTCAATACAAGATGGTAACTCAGTGTCTACGGAATATATCCTCATACGGATGGTAGTGCATGTGGTCCTTCGACTTGAGATCACCAGAGCGCTATGTGTAAAGATCGATGTGATTTAACACCAATCCAATGTTGTCTCTCTTTAGGATTACCAGAACGGTGGTGATTGGTTACATTGGGAAGTACATTATGACTATGGTGGATCAACAAAGGATCATCACTCCTAGTTATAGGAAACTTTATCTTGGTGAGATATTGGTTAAAGAACTACGACTGCAAAGCTGTGGCCACGGTGGAATCGAGTTGGTGCTTGCATCCAATCTCATATAGTCGTTAGATTCAAGAACCAAATATTATACATGTCAAGGTAATAGTTTTGAGGTAGACACTACTTCTGTGTCTCAAACCTTGATGAGATATAAGATGATAAAACGGATCAAATTGCATGGTAACCATACCGTAGACTGTTGCGTTGATATTACAACATGCAACATGTAGCAAGTGCACTAGTCGCAAAAAGTAATAAAGTGAAAAGTAAAGTATCGTTTCCACGAGGATTGTTTGTTAAATACTGATTTTCCTAGTTGTTTATCAAGTTGGAGAAACCGAAAGATGTTTGGATTTGCGGGAGAATTTTAAGCTAAAGTGAAAACAAAATCTACTACATACTTTGAAAACTAATTAAAGATAGTAAAACTAATTTGAGAGAAAATATCAATTAAACAAACAGTTAGGGTTTTGACTTCACTAGGATGTTATGAATTAATCTACGAATTATGCTACTTCTACACTCACATGCACAGATTATAAATCGGACTCCGTAATGTGTAAAACATACCTTCTCAGGCTATGTTTTCCTACGTTTCCCTATTAAGCTTCCACACCCAACAAAATGAAGATTAATAGTTCCAAGTTCATTAAGCTAATGGAATCCTAAATTGATTTCATTGATTCTCAAACCTATCTCTAGCGTTCAATACAACAATGGCAATTACCCTAAGAAGCTCATACATTATTCATTTTTCAATCTCATCATGGTCAACAAATAATTTCGATAAGAACAAGAATAATCACACAATCCACGCAATAGAATGTAAATGCAACATCAATTTATTGATTAAACATCAAAACCCTAACCCAAAACGACTTAGTTCATACTAAAATTAACACAAGTAGAAATAAAAACAGTAAACAATGCATTCAACATGTTGGAATAAAGAAAAGAGAATAAAAATCTTCCCTATTTGATGAATCCAAAGAGTTCAATCTCCAATCTCCTTTTCTTTCTCCCAAAAATGACGAACTCCTTTCCAAAATGGTTAAGGTTTTCTTATATAGTCGGTAAAAAAAAAAACTTAAAACTCTCGCCTAAAATAAAACGCACAGTTTTGAAAAACTAAAATTCGTAGACTTCGCCGCGGGGCGAAGAATATTCTTCGCCGCAGCAACAAGTTGGTTTAAAATCTTAATCTATCTCCAGAGTTTATCGCTGCGACGAAGTCTTCTGAACAATTCTGAAATTATGGAAGTGCCCTCCGCTTGCTTCCTTGCTTGAATCTTTAATCTTTGGTGCTCTCCAATAAGAACAAACTTCATAGTGCTTCAAATCTGCTTCAGAACTTTCTCCAATAAAATATATGCAATTAAGTTGGAATTCAGGCACAAATGAAATAAGAAGTATCCAAAATATGGCCAAAAAGTCCAGATAAATCAGTATAATACTAGGATTATCATAGACAAAGAAAGCTTGGTCGTTGAATCTTTGCTTACCGGGGAATCATGATGCCTTGCTATATTTCAATCTTAATTGGTGTTCGAAAATACTAATTGGCTGATATCTAATTAGTTATCGGGACACTACCGGCAAACTAAAGAGCCTTCGGGTCATACACATAGAAAGTAGTTAAGTGAAGGATGGAAATGGAAGGACAATCTTGTCCTTGGGCCAAAAAGGCTATTTTTGGTAATTTGGGAATCTAGGGGCATTTTCATCATTTTGGGTGAAAAGGGCACTTTGGTAATTTTGCTAAAGGGTTGACGCCATTGTCCAATTTATTGAAGAGTTTTAGCAAAATTGGATTCATATTAATTTTGATTAATATGGAGATATATATTTAATTTCATTAAATGTCTGTGTGTGTGTGTATTAAAAACCCAAATATTATATATATATGGATTAAATAAATATATTTATTTAATTTGTTTATATATATTTATTGAATTAAATAAATGAATTTCTTTATTTAATTTAATATTTAATAGTTAAATAGGATAATATCTTTAAGAGATGTTATCCTTTCCTTATGGATTGGTGCAATCCTTTCTTGATAGGAATTCAAGGATTTCAACCCTTATTTGAATTCCTTTTTGGATTGACACTATATAAAAGGAGGAGGGTTTTTAGATGGTGGATAATTTTTATTCAAGAAAAAATAATTGGACAAAAATAAATCTTTTCTTTCTCTCCCAAACGTGAAAACCCTAGCCACCCAAGAGAATTTTATTCTCTTAATTTTGCCTCCCTTCCTTAAGCTCTAAGATTGGTCTAGCAATTAATCTTAGGGTGATCCCAAGCCAATCTTTGTGTGGATACCGATAGACTCAATCTTATGTTGGGTTGATAGCGATTAATCAGAGACATCCAGAGAAGGAGTCGCCAACGAATGTATTGGATTGAACCTTGTATGGTTTTGACTTAAATTTATGTTGATTATCATGCCAAAATCATGATCTTGGGTAAAAGGGATTGTGCCATGGCAAGATTTTTTTTTTTTTATTATTCTGCGCTTGCCACGACATGGTTCCTTCAGAGACAGCAACTGATCCGAGGACAGAGGTTGCTTCTGAAGCCAATCTTGTCCCCCAATCTGTGAAGGAAAAGAAATATCCTGCTATGTCTCCCCTTGGCAAGGAGCCTTGATCGTGACTGTTGTAGCTCTTTCTCTTTTTTGTTACTTGGGCTTTGTAACCAATTTTTTTTTTTTTTTAATTCTTTGACTTTGTAATCAATTTTTTAGTTGAATAAAAGAATGATTCTTTCATAACCAATCTTCAATAAATAGATGAATTTTCTCAGTGCCTTCTTTGTATGTTTATGATGTATGTGTTCAAGTTAATATTGGTTGTTGCATGCTTCACTTGAGTTTTTTTGTTGTTGTGTTTTTTGAACTAACAAGTTCAAGTCATGAAGCCGTCTCAAACTTAAGAATTCGAGTTAAATGGCATTGTCTCGAACTGAAGAGTTCAAGTTATAAGTCGTTGTCACGAACTAAAGAGTTCAAGTTATAACTCTAATATTGCTTGTTACAACCTCATTGGCTTTGAGAACAAGAGAACACTTCTCACAAAATATGCTAGAGGGTAGAAAACTCTTTTATTACTCAAAAGAAGCTTATAACCCTTAGATGGTTTGGCCAAATGAGGCCTTCCCTTTTTATAGTTGTCCTAGTTTACAATAGAAGTCTTCATTTACAAGCGACGAGCCTTTTTGGCTGTCTAATAATGTCGATCTCCCCCTGAGGACCCTATTGCTACTCGTCGTCATCATTTCACTCTCTGCGACCTTATCGATCACTGACAAATTCTCTTAGATGACCCTTTCGAGTGAGGTCTTCAATCGCATCTTTGAAGCAAAGTACATTGCATTATCTAGTATGGCCAAAGAGATGGTTTGGATCAAGAAGTTCATTACTGAACTTGGTGTGGCCGTGAGCATTGTTGATCTAGTAGAGCTTTACTCTTACAAAAAAAGGAGCCATTGCACAAGCTAAGGAACCACAACCTCACCAGCTATCCAAACACATACTCAGACGTTTCCATCTGATTAGGAAGGTTGTTTAGAGAGGAGATTTGAAGATTTGCAAAGTACCTACTGATGACTATATCACAGATCCACTAACGGAAGCTCTATTGTAGCAAAAGCATTGTAAGCACTTAGTGTCACTTGTTATTAAATACATGGGTGATTGGCTATAATGCAAGTGGGAGATTGTTAGAGTAGATGTCCTAGAGCTAACTAAGTTTGTAATTGACTCTATGTAAAATCATGTTATTATTAATAAAAAGGCATTTTCTATATCCGATTTACATATTTTCAAACAGGGTGTGATGCGTCCTTAGAATGGTGAAACCGTAACAAGGTAATCAAATTTTTTAAATCTTGATTATAAGGACCCTATGAGCACATATGGTAGCCATTCTAGAATATCCGTAGCTTCAGTATTATTCTAACTAAGGCATATATAATATGTTAATGCTATCATAACGTCGAAAGACCCTACCAGAAAGTAGTGACAAATCTCCCATGTCAAAGTTGTTTGGTGACAACTTAGTGCGATGCATGGGTGCTTCTTGTATGCAAGTTCACTGGACTAACTTACGATAGAATTCCATGTGAATGACAACCTTAGTGTCTATGGAAGAAATCCTTTAACGAATGGTGGTGCATGTGATCCTTAGACTTGAGATCATGAGAGCGTCGTGTGTACCTATTGGTGTAGTCTGACGCTAGCCTAACATAGCCATTTTTAGTGCTATCAGTACGGTAGTGATTGGTTGCATCAAGAAGTACACTATAGCTATAGTGGATCAACAAATGATTCATCACTCCCGAGTACGGGAGAAGTTATCTTGCCATGCAGTTCGGTTAAATGGAAACTACTATAAATTTGTGGCCATAGTGGGATTGAGTTGATGCTCAATCCAATTTTAGTTTGGTTGTTGGTGCGATAACTAAATACCAAAATATTAAGGAAACATTTGAAGTTGACATTATTTCTATGCGATGCTTGATTTGACAAACATGCATATGTTGCAAGTGCACTAGTCGCAAAAAGTAATAATATGATGAGTAGAGTATCGTTCCCATAAGGATTAAGTGCTAAGTACCGATTTTTCTAATAGTATAACTAATTGAAGACATAAAAATATTGGATTTGTGGGAGCCACTAAAAACTAAATTAAAACAAAATATAAGAGAAAACTATAATTTACACAACAAAAGTAATTCAACAATGAATTTCAATTCAAGAAGAGAGGTTAAGGTTTCAATTTCACCAAGTTACTCTAATTCAATCTATAACTCCTATTATTCTCAAATTCACATGCAAGGATTACGAATTGCACTCCCTAGGTTGTAAAATGAGTAACGCTATAGTCACCGAAGTAATCAACGGTCAGGATTTTGCCACGTCATTCAGTGTATAACCTTCGATGGCTGTATCTTTTCACGTTGTAAAATTTTCCTTCTCAGGCTATATTTCCCTACTTATCCCCATTAGGCTTCCGCACCCAACAAAATGAAGTTCAATAGTTCAAAGTCCATTAAGCAAGGGGAATCCTATAAAGATTTCTTAGATCGCGTTTATCTATCTCCAGTTTTCGCTCAATCTATGGTGTTTATCTTAAAAAGCTAACACATGAATCACTTCTCAGTCTCATCATGCTCAACACTCATTTGAATAAAAAACCCAACATTTAAATGCATTAAGAACAAAAATAAACACTTAATCCATGCAATAGAATCCAAAAACAACAAGATATTATAGATTAAATCATTGTAAACTAAGATCCATCAAAACCCTAACCCAAAAACGAGTTAGTTCATGTTCAAAATGAAAATAAACAGCAAATACATAAAGAAATCAGAGTTCAACATTATAGTAGAAGAAAGGGAAAAGAAATCTTCTCTAATTTGGAGTACAAATCTTCAAAAACTCTTCTTCTCCTCTAAAACCCCTTACAAATGATGAACTCCCCTCTAAAAATGACTAACTTTTCTTTAAATAGTAGCCAAAAACCCTAGGATGAAGTGCCTTAAGCTAAAACACCCCTTTTGATAAAAACTAAAATTCACAGTTTCCATCGCGTCGATGCTTTTTCTTCACCACGGCGAAGTTCTGGAATTTCACGACAATTAAGCATTCCAAGGGATACTTCACCACGGCGAAGTAAAAACCTTGTCACGGCGAAGTTCTGTCTTTGCTGTCTGAATTTAGGGAATTGCCCTTCATTTGTCTTTTCACTTGAATCTTCACTCTTCTTGGTTTCCGGTCAAATCAAGCTTCAAGGGTGCTTCCAATCAACCTCAAAACTTCTCCGATCTTCTCAACAATGATCAAAACTGGGTCAACGAGCTCAATTTTGCATTGTTTCTCTCCAAAACAGGATTTAGGCCTGAAACATAAAATAGACCAAATTAAGTAACAATTCAAGCCAGAATCCGATGAGAAGTATTAAAAATCCTACTAAAATCATAAGAAAAAAAAATATAATCCTTATGATTATCAAATACCCCTAAACTTAAGGCTTGCTCGTCCTTGACCAACAAAAGGAAATAACAAAAACATTGATGAAAAATGAAACGAAAACTAAACATAAAAAGAAATGCCAGATTGGATTGCAAATGTGAGTCTAAAAAATTATTGGAACTTTATTACAAGAAAATGCTCAACACTCCATAAAGTCATAAAATGAATTGACTATCTTTCTCTATTGGTCCCCTAAGTAGGTAATCTCCACTTCAATCCACCCTCCGACTTATCAGATTCTTTTATGCCCAAAGGTGAAGTTTATCAAATGGTAGTAGACTCCATAAGACTAAATATCGAACTACTTTCCACTAATGTAGGCTAGACAATGCTAAAGATCAGAAGGTCTTTAAAGCTTATAATCTTAGGCTAGGGTAAGTGGCTCCAAAGAAAGGATAGAAAAAACAAAGCAGGAAAAAACTCGGTTTTCCTCATGCAAACACAAAGAGCTACATTGATCGCATTTTCTTTCTTAATCACCAACCAAAAGTACCAACCCTTTTTACAACCCCCAAACTTAGGCATTTCTTATTTTTGTAGTTGGAATGCATAACTGAGATAAGACTCTTATTTATTAACACATGCACCTTTTTTTTTTTTTTTTTTTTTTAGAATCCGAAAACATAAAACAATACAATCCGAAATGGGGTTATTTGTCCCTCTTTGCTTCCCTTTCCCAACCCCCAAAAATAAGATTTTTTTAATCAAACACTTATTCACACACTTTTCAATACTCTTTTGTGTTATACATACGGTCTGGAGCTTTCCTAAAAGGGTATGATAAAGTGTTTAGGGTAAAGTGCTGGAAATACTTGGTTAAACAATAAAAACAAGTCTACAAACGGAAGGCTCAAAAGGGGTGACAAATGATTCCTTGGGTTGGCTAGAAAGGCTCAAACGTTTCAACAAAATGCCTAAATCATTTCCTCAACAATGTCTAATCCTAAAATTTTGCTCAAGCAATTCTCAACTAGGTTCTAGAGTCTACAAACATTATCAAGATTTCACATAACCACATAAAATGTTTCTAAGTATGCCAAAGAATGAAAATGGTAGTTGAACCACTCAACGAACCTCTAGCTAAATCAAGTCAACCATCATTAACTTGAAGCAATGCTTTGCATTTTCCATAAATAAAAATCCAACAATCAAGAAAGTCATCATCAACTCATGCTAATCATTTTGGTAAAACACAAAAACTTAAAACAGAAACACATAAAAGCTAAAATAAAAAAATCACACAAAACAAAAAACAAAAATTTTCAAGTTTTTCTCTACCCCTAAACTTAAAATGACATTGCCCTCAATGTCAAGCAATTATTGCCCAAGAAATAGAAAAACGACATAAAAGGGAATGAGATACTCCCTTGATTACTCTGTGAAGATTGAAATGGGCGTAAAACTTGGACATCCCTTCATCATTTCCCTCATCATCAATATCTATCAAAACACAGAAAAACTCAAGCGTCCAAAATGTATTAGAAAACCTCACCGATATGGAAAAATGACATCTCAATCTCAAACCTTAATAAACTAAGCCTAAAAAGAAATAATAGAACTAAAAGCAAGAAAATAACATAAGGTTCAAAGTACAAAATGAACACACACACACACACACACACACATAAAAAAAAATGCGTTTCAAGCTTCAATCTTCCTCGTTAGCTTCATCATCTTCCTCGTCTTCATCTTTTTCCATGGCATTATCAAGAATTTGATCTTCATCGTCTTACCAATCCTACCATTGGAAGTTGGACACATCTATGCCCAGACTGGTGCAATACAGACGCTGCATCTCGTACAACATTCGTATTTGATCTCCTACCCAGTGTTGGCGTTTCTCTATTCTGTTCAAGCTGGCTTGAAGTGGTTCCATTTGCTCTTTTACGGGAGCAAGGGTTGTAGTGGATGTTGATTTTCTTGAGCTTGAGCTTGAGCTTGAGCTTGCTCCCTTTTCAGATTATTTTTTACTTTGGAGCTTATCCAAAAATTTGTCGATCAAAGATGGAGTTAGATGAAGTTTTATTTCATCATGTGTACTCCTGCTTTTTGGCACAAAGTAGTGATGAGATGGGGAAATGGGTAGCTTGATCAAGTAGTTCTTACTGTGTGCCTAATGTTTTCCATTATGATAAGCCCCGCATTAATTTTCTTTTTAGTGTGAATGGCATAGATCAAGACTGCCCATGCAGGGTCTACAGTGCTATAGTGGGTTGCAGGGATTAATCTGGCAGATACAAAATATTGCATGTAACACCGACTGTAATGACTGCTTTATGCTACGATACTCATAGAAAAATATTAAGTAGAAGATATGAATATTAGCAAAAGTAAATGGGCCCAAAATTTTTCTTTTATTACATATAAGCATTCTTTATACAAAATAAACTATCATTTATAAAATGATATTAAAACAGCAGACAGTGTAGCTATTGCTCCTCGCTTGTCGACGCCCATCCAATCACGTTCTCACCTAGATCCTGCAACCACAAAGAAAACAATGGGTGGAGCACAAAATAATGCTCAGTAAGTAAATCCTCAACTCAACTGTCCCCATAACTTCTTTCTCTTAATTCTTTCCTTACACTCTTTCTCATCTCATTTATTTTCTCTTTCACACAGCTCTCTTAACTTCTGTTATATGTCACAGCCTCATGATTTTCGGGTGGCGTTCACACAGCACCAACCCACTCTATATGACTTTCGGGTGGCGATCACAAAGCACCAACCCTTTTTTTTCATAACTATCGGGTGGAGATCACAAAGCACCAACCCGTTTTCATAACTATCGGGTGGAGATCACAAAGCACAACCCGTTCTCATACCTATCAGGTGGAGATCACAAAGCATCAACCTGTTCTTAGTGCTCTTCTCATTCTCTCTACTTTTAGAGTAGTTCATTCACACAGTTCTCTACTCTTTCTCAAACTACTTCTCAAATGCACAATTAATGCATATGGATGGTTCATGTTCATTAATGCACTTAGGAAATGCCAATATGCAATGTTGCAAAAATTAAGGTTCACAACTCATGCTCATACTTCTTTTAGGCATTTCATCAAACAACTAGTGTGCATATCTACACTCCACTTTATTTATAAGTTTATCCCTCTCTTGAACCATCCAAAATGGGAGAAAACTCCCTCACCAAGCTATAATCCCTGCCATAACTTAACACTTCCAAAAAGATTTCTCAATCTCTTCCAATTTCATCACAAACTACATTCTCCTCACACATCACACTTCTCAATTGAAGTGTATTTAACAACCACAAAATAACTACTCGTCTCAACACAAGTTCTCAATAACATAACATATATCATGCATAAATAAATCTCTACTCAAAGGATTTCTCAAATATCAACTTGGATTGGGATTTACTTACCTTGTGATGGTGTGATTCCACTAACACTTCTCTTTTCCTTTGATAGATGTCTTTTCTCTACACCTTTAAACAATAACACATTAAGACCTCAACACCTTTATAGGTAAGTTTCACATCTAGAGCAAGGATTCTTACCTTAGGATGCCTTAGATCAATTCTCTACCAAGATCCAACTAAAAACCCTCAAAAATCCTTGAAGCTTGAAGGAAGAATTGAGAGGAAATGGAGAATGGAAGAGGCGATGGAAGAAGAGTGAATGAAGGGTTTACTAAACTTAACCCCTTTTTAACTCAAATTATCTTCATTCATTCCCATTTTACCCTTACTCTTTCTTAGGAATTTCACTTTTTCCCTTTGAATTCTTTGCAAATGCACCCCCATTTAAACTATTTTCCATGTAATTTCCTTGCTTTTCACTCCCCACTTTTCCTGCTAATTAGGGGTAGAATGGTCATTGTGCCCCAAAGGAAGAATTCTCTAGAAACTCAATACACATTTTGTCAAGCCCTTCGCCGTGGCGAAGAATCTTTCTTTGCCTCGGCGAAAACTTACAGAACCTACACCGTAGGTTGCAGGACTTCATCACTGCGGGAAGCTTCTTCTTCGCCCCGGCGAAGTCTGTAACATAAAAATTCGCCAAGTCTTTACAAATTTCAGGGCAACCACTCAACCAACTCACAATATCCATTCAACCAAGGACCAACCAAACAATAGTAACAATATAACAACTCAATTAAGAGCAAAACAATAAAGATTCAAGCAATGCAACGTAAATTAGCTACATACCTCAAGTGCAACAATAAAGATTCTACTTATGTCTTAATGCCTTTAGTATTACTTATTCCAAGGTGAAAGAAAGAAAATTGGCATTTTCATTTTTCGTCGCGGCAAAGGAATTTTGTCGTCACGGCAATGAACTCACTGCCCAAATTTGTGCGTTAGAAATTTCAGACTTCGCCGAGGAAAAGAAAAAAATTCGTCGGGGCAAAGAACTCTCTGGAATTTTTGAGAAAATTCTGGAAAACTTGCTTTAGGGTAAAATGTTCATTTCACCCAGAATTAGATGAAGGTGTAGGGAGTGAAAAGAAGTAGAATTACATGGAGAATGCAATGGAAATGAAGACATTACTATAATTGACTAAAGGACAAAGATGGAATTTCTTAGAAACTGCAAAGGTAAAATGGGAAAGTATAAATAATATTATGTGATATTAAGGGTTCAAGAAATGAGACCTTAGCCACTTCTACCTCCTTTCACGCCACCTTCATCCCCAAAAGCTCTCAAATTTTCTTCAACCAATCTCAAAGGAAATCCATAGAATTTGGTTCACTTTTGATAGATTTTCAATCCTAAGCATTCAAAGGTAAGATTCTTGCACTAAGATGTGAGATTAAATTCTTTTAAAGTGTTGAATTCTTATGGTTTATATGCTTAGGGTTTAAGAGAAGGAGACTTGTATCAAGGGAAGACTAAAGTGTTTGTGTTGCTCACATCTAAGGTAAGTAAATCCAACCCTAGTTATGATTTGAGAAAAAATAAAAAAAAAAAATAATATATGTATGCATGTGTTTGTATGTTAAGAATTGTTGAACGAATTAATGGTGAATGATGGTTAGAATTCAGCCATGAGAAGTAGTGTTTATGTATGTGGTGAATTGGTGGAAGTTTGGATGACTTATGAAAGAATTGGAGTAGAATTGTGGAGTGTGATTTCCTGGCCAGGTTTGAAGTTGATTTTAGGGAGTTTTGCTCCAAATTTTGGTGGCTTGAGAGAGATGTAGAAGTGTAGCCAATTTAGTGTTTGTATGTGCATGCAAATTGTTTGATGAAATTTCTAAGCGAAGTGCATGCATGAATATGATAGCTTGTGATCTTGATATGAGTTTGTAGATGGTAGAGAATGACATGTCCACATACCATATTGCATTCTTGAATTTAAGCATTTGAATTTAGAAAGAATGTAACACCCCACTTGAGGTACGTCATTAAGTTTTGATGAATGGCTTGAATGTTTGTTGATTTATCCTCTTTTGAGTCTGCATGTTGTTAATATTGCTTGGTTTACCCTTGGTTGAAAGGGTGTTTTGGTTTGGTTGAGTGGTTGCCCTGAAAATTTGTAAGGGTTGGCGAAATCTTGATATTACAGTCTTCGCTGGGGAGAAGAATAATCTTCGCCGCGGCGATGAGGTGCTACAACCTGGTGTAGCTGCTGTGAGCTTTCGCCGGGGCGAAGAAAATAGCTTCGCCGCGGCGAAGACTCGGCTGAATGTTCCCCTTGAGTTTTAGAGAATTCTTCCTTTTGAGACTCAATGACCATTCTACCCCTTTTTAGCAGGAAAAGTGGGGAGTGAAAAGTAAGGAAATTGCATGGAGAATAGTATGAATGGGGTTGTTTTTGCAAAGAATGAAAGGTCTTAGATGGAATTTCAAAGAAGGAGCAAGGGTATTTTGGGAAAGAGTGGAGAAAATATGAGATATTAAGGGTTTAGCTTTAGAAACCCTTTCACTTGATTCTTCTCCACCGCCTCTTTCATCCTTCAATTCTCTCAAATTTTCATTCAATTTTCCAAGGACCTTTGAAGAGCTTTTGACTAGAAATTGTTACAAGTTGATCCTAAGCACTAAAAGGTGAGAATCCTTACTCTAGATGTAATTTTATTGTTGAAAGAGTAGGATCCTTATTGAGTTGTGTATTGAAGGTTTAAGAGATAGTATCAAGCCATCAAAAGTAGAGAGCTTAAGTGGATTCTACTTGTGTCTGAGGTAAGTAAATCCACCTAAGTTGTGATTTGCATGATTGAGTGATGTGTAGAGATTTTATATATGATTAATGCTTGAATTTATTATGTTGAAATGAGTTGATGAATTCATGAATGAATTCAAGGTTGTTTTATGAAGAAATTTCCACCATGAGAAGGGTGGATTGTGTTGATAAATTTTGGTAGAAGTATGGATAGAATTAGAAGAATTTGAGAGGAATATTTGAAGTGTGTTTTCCTTGCAGGATGTGTGACGTTTTAAAGGAGTTAAACTCCAATTTTGGATGGTTAAGAAAGAAGTATAATTAAAGTTAGAATAAAGTTTATGTATGCACACACATTGTTTGATGAAATGCCTAAAAGAAGCATGAGTAGAAGTAGAGAACCTTACTTTATGCAACATAGCACTTTTGCATGTAAGAAAGATTTTAGGCATGAGCCATCCATATGCATATGTGTAATTGAGTAATCACATGAGAAAGAAATATGAGAAATGAGAAAGAAACACTGTATGAATAGAGATAAAGAAAAAAACCAATTCTCTTAGAATAAAGAGAAAGAAAGAACTAGCACTAGAGAATAAAATGATTATTAAGTGCTACAGAAAAGAAAAGAAAATAGGTTGTGCAATGGGGAACTCGTGAGTGTAGAGTTACCCTCATGTAAACCGCTATGAGAGAGAGAGGTCTTCGCCATGAGAGAGCGGAATGCATGTAAACCGCTATGAGAGAGAGCGGTCTCCGCCATGAGAGAGCGGAATGCATGTAAACCGCTATGAGATAGAGCGGTCTCTGCCATGAGAAAGCAGAATGAGAATGAGAAAAAGGAAAGAATATAAAGAAAGAAAAGAATAGTGAGAATTAGAATTAGAGAAAGTGACAAGAGTACGGAAAGAATTGATGAGTAATGCACGGGGATTATAGAGTAGGAGATTACTTACTAGGCATCTTTGTGCTCACTCCGTTGTTTTCTTTGCTGTACAAGACATAGGTGAGGACATGGTCGGATGGACGTCGGCAACCGGGGAGATTTGGCTACACTGTCCACTATTTTTGAGAGTCTTTTTGTACAAATGATGTTGTACTGTGTAAAGAATGTATTTATTAAGTAAATAAAAAAATTTGGGCCCAACTATTTTGATAAATATGCTTATCTTTTATTGATATATTTTATGAATATGAAAATAGAAAGAAGTTATTACAAAGAATAACAAGAATAAGCCCATCTATATGCATACATACATATATGAGAACACTAAAGAACAAAGAGAAAGAAAGAAAAGAAAATTCATTACAGATTCAATTATTAAAGAAAAGAAAAGAAACTAAATCCTTATTTAAAAGAAAGATAAGAGAAGAGAAGGTTATTACGATGGGAAACCCGTGAGTGACAGAGAAATAAAATAGCCTCACATGCACGCTGCCTTTAGTGAGCGGCCTTAGAATAGAAAGAAGAATTTGTACAGTCTGTTAGAAGTGCATGTGGATGAGGACTATACCTAGAAAGAATTTCAGAATACAATCACACTGCCAGGGTTCCAAATCCATGCCTCAACCGAGTCCAATCGGCAAACCAGAATGGAAGAGAAAAGAAAGAAAGAAAGAAAGAAGAGAAACATAGAACAAGAAAGAAAACAGAAAACAAATAGAAAACAAATGAGAAATAGAAAACAGAATAAGAAAACAAAAATATAGATAAGAAAATGCATCTCTTATGCATTTGTGCGTATGCATTATGCCATTTCTACTATCCAGAATTAGTTTTACTAATTGTGCTTACATATCAGTAAGTGAGAAACTTGAATCTTAGAGGGAGCAGAGAAGAATAAAGAAGTTTGATGTAAGGAAAGAAATTTAGAATATGAGTAACGGAGGAGGAAGATGTAGCATAGTGGGTTTATTTACTAAGCAATTAGTGCTCACTCTGTTGATTTCATTGTTTTTGCAGGTAGTAGATGAGATGCGGTCGGATGGAACGTCAAGTAGCAGAGGAAGTTGGCAACACTGTCCGATTGTATTTGAGTTTATTTATATGACACTTTACTTGATGTAGAGATTTGTATATAAAGTAAAGTTAGTTTCTGGGCCTACTATTTTACACTTATATACATATATGTTTGTCTATGTCATATTTAGTGATTTCACTTTATATTTCCCAAAGTATGCTAGCTAGAGAGGACTATTACATTTTTGGTATCAGAGCAAAGGTTTTGGGAAAAGTAAGAGCTTTTTATTTGAGTGATTTGACAGTGTGCCTCTCCCGCAGCATTGGCATCCCATAGTTGACCGTTGTAAGTTGTTTCTTTCCTTACTTATAGTAGATGGGTTAATTTAGTTGACTAACAGTGTGGGTGATATGTAGATGAGACGTAAGACTCGATCAGGTAGTAAGAATGCAATAAGCATGGGGGAACCATCCAACCCGTCAGAATCTACTCCCCCTGTCCTCGATGAAGCGAGGATCCTTAATATCATACAGCAAGTATTGGTAGAGAATCAAGGGAGATCTATACTAGAGAGAGTTGAAACCCCAACTGTTGTACCAACCACCAGAGAAGAGAGAGAGGGGCCAGTACCCCTGATAGTACAAAATCATATTGAGCCTATTTACGGGTTACTTGGTGAACATCAGCTGTCAGAATTTAGGGGTACGATGGACCCAATAGTGGTAGAAGAGCAGTTTAGGTTTGTGGAGCATACGTCGGTACTTTTCCCCATGACAGATCAGGAGAAGATTTAGTATGCTAATTTTATATTTAAGGGTGATGCCCGTATATGGTGGGAATTGATGGAGGATACTCACGATATAGCCATTATGACCTGGGGAGATTTTAGAAGATTGTTTGAGGCAGAATATAGAACAATTGATCGAGTTCATGAAAAGACTCAGGAGTTTATCAGTTTGCAACCAAGGACTAGTTTGGTGAAAGAATATTTTGTATGATTTAATTCCTTGGAGAGCTTTGCGCCAGGTATAGTGAGCACACCAGACTTGAGAATGAATAAGTTTGTGTATGGGGTAAATCCATAAATAGCCCAAGATGTGATGGCAGGTGTCCAGCCCCCTCAGACCTATAGTGAGGCCTTGGAACGAGCCTTACTGGCTGAAATATTTGTAAATAAGCTAACCCCAGTAATTCCATCGGTAGCAGCACCTAATGTTCCACCTACCGTTTCACAGAGAGATAGAGCTAATGTCCCTAGCAATAGGGAAGTGAAGAATAAGAAAAGATTTTGGCCAAAGAAGAATATGAGGGATTGGTAGAATAAAAGGTCGAGAACTGTTGAAATTCCCCAATGCCAGAAGTGTGGAAGAAATCATTCCGGGGAGTGTCTTAAAGATTTGGGTCAAAATTTGTGTTACAGATGCCGACAGCCAGGGCATATGATGAAAGACTGCAAAGCCCCTCCTGCACCCGTAGCACAGACATCTAGAGGTACTAATGCTCGGGTGTTCATAGTAGCACAGAGTGAAGCTGAGGCCAATCCATCTGCGGTTACCAGTCAGTTATTATTTCATTCAGTTCCCCTTTATGCATTAATTGATTCTGGAGCCACACATTCATTTATTACACATGGGATCATAGAAAGATTAGGTTTGAAACCTATTATAGTGGGTCAGCCTATTAAGATGGAATTGTCAGATGGTGTTAGTGTGGTAACTTAGGAGATGCTTCTAGTGGAGTCTGTAGTGATCCATGGAAGAGTGTTTGATAAGTGCTTGAAAATACACTTATACTTAGTGGTTTATAGGTATCATTTTTGAGAAATTAGGATTAATTCGCATGAATTAACTTAATTATTTCAAAAAAACACTTTACAGGATCACTGGTATTTTTGTTGTGTTTTCAGGAAATAAGGCTCAAAAATAATATTCGGATGAGAGATGATGTTGGCAAGATAATTTTTGATGACTAGAAACAAACGGATCTAGAATCGGAGTTGAATTGAAGAAGTTATGGAAGTTGAAGTAAAGAGAAGATTCTAGATTACGTTCCAGCTTGAGCATGCCTCGGTATTTTGAGAATATGTTGACCTGTAGAACTCGGATTAAGATAATTCTTGGACTTTTGGAAAGCTGATTCAAATTCCTACATTTAATATGTTTACCACTTTTCCAAATTTCATCGTTATCGAGTTTAAAAATCACCATCTCTGAAGAATAGTGGCATGATGCAGGAAGAAGACCAATAGCTACTGTGCCGAGCACAGTCAGGACAGCTAGGAACTTTTCCTGCATTTTTTACTCGGAAAATAGAGTTTTAAGAGTCCTAAACTAACTAGAATTAAGGAAAAACAAAACCCTAACCCTTGTGGGATATAAATAGAAGTCTTTTAGCATTATTTTGGGGAATTCTTTTAGAGATAAAAAAAGGGAGAACAAAGATATTCAAGAACTGAAGAAAAAGGGAGATTAAATAAAGCTTGGAGAAGAAGAATTGGAGAAGATCATCATCAACTTCATTAATCTAACCAAGTTTCACTAAGTTTTTCTTCGTCTTTGTTATTATTATTTGTTATGATTAATACAATGATGTTCTCATAATTATTCATGAAGAACTAATTCTTTTGTGATTGAGGGTGATTTCAAAACCCTAGACATGTCATGTGATTAATATAATCTGCATTTATTTAAAAAAAAAATTGACCGTGGATTTGACTGTATTTGACATGCCCGAATTTGATGTTATTTTGGGCATGGATTTCCCAGGGAGATATGGAGTAGAGATTGATTGTCGAAAGAAGAAAGCAAGATTTAATCTTGATGATGGAGATAAGTTTAGTTTTGGAGAGGGCCACCAACTTGGTATGTTAATTAGTAGTGTAAAGGCCAGAAAGATGTTAAGAAAAGGGTGCTTTGCGTATATTGCCCATGTGGTGCAATGCAACGATGTCCCACAGCTAGAGATCCAAAGTGTGCCAGTAGTTCGGGAGTTTTTAAATGTATTTTCGAAAAATTTGCCAGGTTTACTCCGAAAAGAAAAGTAGAATTTAGCATTGAACTAGCACCAGGGACAGCACCAATTTCTAAAGCCCCTTATCGTATGGCCCCAACTGAGCTTCAGGAATTGAAGAAGTAGCTCTAGGAACTTCTAGACAAGGGTTTTATTTGACCCATCCATTCTCCTTGGGGTGCTCCGATACCATTTGTGAAGAAGAAAGATGGGTCACTATAGATGTGCATAGATTATAGAGAGTTGAATAAAGTGACAGTGAAGAATAAGTACCCGTTACCTCGCATAGATGATTTATTTGATTAGCTTAAAGGAGTAGCAGTGTTTTCAAAGATTGATTTGAGGTTGGGTTATCATCAAGTAAGAGTTGCGGAGCAAGATATTGCCAAGACTGCTTTTCGAACCAGATATGGGCATTATGAGTTTATAGTGATGCCTTTTGGGTTAACTAATGCCCTAGTAGTCTTTATGGACTTAATGAACTCGGTGTTTCATGATTGTCTTGATCGATTTATTGTTGTGTTTATTGATGACATCCTGGTTTATTCTAAGACAAAAAAGGAGCATAAAGAACACCTAAGATTTGCGCTGTAGCGATTAAGAGATAAGAAGCTGCCAAATTTTCTAAATGTGAGTTTTGGCTGGATCAAGTTATCTTCCTAGGCCATACTGTCTCCAAGGAAGATATATCAGTGGATCCTAGTAAGGTGAAGGCAATTCTAGAGTGGCAAAAGCCGAAGATAGTAAAGGAGGTTAGACGTTTCTTGGGGCTAGCAGGCCATTATAGGTGGTTTGTAGTAGGATTTGCTCAGTTGGCTAAGCCGCTTACAGCTCTTACCAAACAGAGAACTCCTTTTATATGGTTGGATGCTTGTGAAGAAAGTTTTCAAGAGTTAAAGAGAAGATTAACCATTGCTCCCATTTTGGTGTTACCATAAGAGGGTGTAGATTATGATATTTATACAGATACCTCACTACAAGGACTTGGTGCTATGTTGATGCAGTTGGGTAAGGTAATAGCTTATGCTCCTCGACAGTTGAAAGAGTATGAGACAAGATACCTTACGCATGATTTAGAGTTGGCAGCTGTAGTTTTTGCACTAAAAATATGGAGGCATTACTTGTATGGGGCAAGGAGAAATATTTATACAGATCATAAGAGTTTGAAGTACTTCTTCACTCAAAGGGAGCTGAATATGAGACAAAGGAGATGGTTAGAGCTGGTAAAAGATTATGATTGTGAATTTAAGCATCAGTCTGAAAAAGCCAATGTAGTAGCTAATACTTCGAGTGGGAAAACCTATTTGTCCCGACTCACAATGTAGAAAGAATTATTAGAAGAGTTGTGTAAGGAACCGATAAAGGTGATACCAGGAAGAATTGCCAGGTTAGAAATTCAATCTACTCTACTGGAAGAGATCAGAGAAAAACAAGTTGTTGATGAGTGGTGTCAGAAAATAAATCAGCAAGTGCTTGAGGGCAAGATGCCAGAATTTCACAGTTTGAGTGGTGTCCTCCATTTCCGGAATCGCATATGCATTCCTTAAGATGCCGAGTTGAAGAAGAAGATTCTTTTGGAGGCTCATGACACACTATACACTGCTCATCTTGGAGGAACCAAGATGTATCAAGATCTAAAGAAGAGTTATTGGTGGCTAGGTATGAAGAGAGATATAAGAGATTATGTGGCTAAATGCCAGGTTTGTCAACAGGTGAAAATAGAGCACCAAAGGCCATCAGGTTTGCTTCAACCACTCAGCACTCCTGAATGGGAATGGGAAAATATATCAATGGATTTCGTTACAAGTCTTCCAAGAGTTCAGAAGGGGTATAATGCGATATGGGTGATAGTAGATAGATCAACCAAATCAACGCATTTTCTTCCAGTAAAGGATAGTACAACCTCAGATTAGTTGCCCCAAATTTACATCAAGGAGATAGTTAGACTCCATGGGGTGTCGAAAACAATAGTATCAAATAGAGATTCTAGATTTGTTTCAGCTTTTTGGACCAGTCTACAAAGAAACTTGGGCACCATGTTAGCATTTAGTACAACATACCACCCGCAGACAGACGACCAAACTGAGAGAACGAATCAAGTACTTGAGGACATACTGAGAGTGTGTTGTATGGATTATAGAATGACCTAGCATGAGATGTCACCATTGGTGGAGTTTGCTTATAATAACAGTTATCGGTCTACAATTAAGATGGCTCCTTATGAAGCCCTGTATGGTAGATGATGTAGATCTCCACTGCATTGGAATGAGGTAGGAGAGAATAATGTTTTGAATACAGCTCTTGGGCCGGAGATAACTCAGAAAATGATAGAAGACATCAAGTTGATCAGAAATAGGATGAAACAAGCCCAAGACAGACAAAAGAGTTATGCGGATTTAAAGAGAAAAGATGTAAAATTTGAAGTAGATGATAAAGTGTTTATTAAAGTTTCCCCCTATAAGCGGGTGATGTGTTTTGGTGGCAAAGGAAAATTAGCGCCTAGATACATTGGCCCTTTTGAAGTGTTGCAACGAGTTGGAAAGTTAGCTTATAGGTTGGCACTACCACCTAATATGGACAAAGTGCACAATGTGTTCCATGTCTCAATGCTTCGAAGATATGTCAGCAATCCCTCTCATATACTAAAAATTAAAGAAGTGGACCTAGAAGAGAATCTCGTTTATGAGGAGCGTCCAATACAACTATTGGATAGAAAGATTAAAGAGCTCTGAAATAAGAGCATTTTGTTAGTGAAACTTCTATGGAGGAATCACAAACTATAAGAAGCTACATGGGAGGTAGAGCAAGATATGCGGATCTGTTACCCTGAGTTGTTCATTTGAATTTCGAGGACGAAATTCCTATTTGGGGGGGGGGGGGGGGGAGGTGGGGAATTGTAGCACCCATATCGAGGTACGTAACTCTATTATGTCTTAATGCCTTTTGTATTACTTTTCCAAGGTGAAGAAAATTGGCATTTTCATTTTTCGCCGCGATAAAGGAATTTTGTCACCACGGCAATGAACTCACTGCCCAAATTCGTGTGTCAGAAATTTTAGACTTCGCCGAGGTAAAGAAAAAAGTTCGTCGGGACAAAGAACTCTCTGGAATTTTTGAGAAAATTCCAAAAACTTGCTTAGTGGTAAAATGGTCATTTCACCCAGAATTAGTTGAAGATATAAGGAGTGAAAGAAGTATGTAACGCCCAAAATTAATTTATGCTCTTATACCTTTAGTTGATTTTTTCTAAAGTTATTTTGAGAAAATGTGAAGAAAATGCCTAAACTTGCATTAGGGTAAAATGGTCTTTTCACTCAAAATTAGTTGAAATTGTGGAGTGAAAAGAGATAGAATTTCATGGAGAATGCAATAAAAATGAGGGCATTATGGTAATTGGCTAAGGAACATAGATGGAATTTTAAGAAAGTGCAAAATGGGAAACTAATATAAATTTTATGTATATCAAGGATTGAAGAGTGAAACCCTAGCCACTCAACCCATTTTCACGGCACCTTCTCCTCCAAATCCTCTCAATTTCTTCACTTCTTTTTCAAAAGAAATTCATAGATTTTCGGTATTTTTGAGTGGATTTTCAATCCCAAACATCTTTAGGTAAGATCCTTGCATTACAGAAGTGATTTTAATTTTTAAAGTGTTGAATTTTGATGGTTTGTGCTCATAGGATTTAAGAGGAAGAGAGTTTGATCAAAGGAGATTCTTAAAGGGTTGAATTGCTCATATCAAAGGTAAGTAAATCCTACCCTAAGTATGATTTAAGTTATGTTGTGTAGATAATTTTCTTTATGCATATATATGTGTTATATGTAGAATTGTGATAGATTTGGTGTTGAATGATGATTAGAACCTATCCATGAGAAGTTGTGTTGGTGTATTTGATACTTGATGAATGTTTGGTTGAAATTTGGAAGAATTGAAGTGGAAATTTTGGAGTGTGTATTTTGGGCAGATTTGGCGTTACTTATGGAGGATTTTATTCCAAATTTTTGATGGCCTAGAAGAGAGATAGAAGTGTAGCCAAATTAGTGTTGATTTGTGCACATGAATTGTTTGATGAAATGTCAAAGAGAAGTGCATGTATGAGTATGATTATGTGTTACTTTGGGATGAATTTGTAGATGGTAGAGAATGACATGTTTGCATTCCATAACGCATAATTGCATTTAAACATGTGAATTTAGAAAGAATTATAAGCATGAAACCATCTACATGCATACATATTCATAAGAGTATGAGAAAGTACTAAAATATGTTAAAGAGAAAATAGAAAGAAATGAGAATATTAAAGATATTCAAATCTGAATTTTTGGTAAAGAAGCGTAAAAAGATAAAAACAAGAGAAGGATGTTGCGATGGAGAGCCCGTGAGTGACATAGCCCCACATGCACGCCACCTTTAGTAAGCAGCCTCAAAATTCATAAAGAAGAATTGTACAGTCCGTTAGAAGTGCGTGTGGATAAGGACTGTACCCAGAATTAGAGAATTTACTCACACGGCCAAGGCTCCAAATCCATGCGTCAACTGAGTCAGATCGGCAAGAAAAGAAAGAAAGAATAGAAAAGAATAGAAAGAAAGAAAAAAAAAGAATAGAAAGAAAATAAAGGAAGAAAATAAAGAATAGAAAGAAAGAAAAAAAAATAATAGAAAGAAAAAAAAAAAGGAATAGAAACAAAGAAAGAAATAAAGAAAGAAAGAATAGAAAGAAAGAAAATAAAGACTAGAAAAGAAAGAAATAAATAAAGAAAAAGAAAAAGAAAATAGAATAAGAAAAATAGAAAAGAAAATGCATAATCTATGCATTTGTGCATTTGCATCATGAATATGCATAATACCATGCTCATTATCGTGAGTAGTGAAAAATTAGAAAATTTAGAGAAAAACAGAGAGCAAAACAGAGAAAGAATAGAGAAAAAATAGAGAGAAGAACAGAGGAAGAATAAAGAATAATCAGGAAATGAGATGTAAGGAAAAGAAAATTCAGAATTTAAGCAACGGAGAGAGAATGGTAGCATAGCGGGTTTACTTACTGAGCAATTAGTGCTCACTCCGTTGTTTTTAATGTTTTTGTAGGTAATAGGTGAGTTGCGGTCGCTCGGAACGTCACGCAGTGGAAGGGTTGGGCTACACTGTCAAGTTGTTATTTTGAGTATATTTTGTAAACATTTGTATATAAAGAAAAATTAAATATGGGCCCATACTTTATTACTCGTTTATATGTGTATTTTCTTATATATATTTTTAATGAGTTTTACTGAATATTTTACAAGTATACTAGCTAGAAAGAAAGTATTACAAAGTAGAATTACAAGGAAAATGCAATGGAACTGAGGACATTATTGTCATTGACTAAAGGACAAAGATGGAATTTCTTAGAAAGTGCAAGGGTAAAATGGGAAAGTATAAATAATATTATGTGATATTAAGGGTTCAAGAAATGAAACCCTAGCCACTTCTACCTCCTTTCACGCCACCTTCATCCCCAAAAGCTCTCAAATTTTCTTCAACCAATCTCAAAGGAAATCCATAGAATTTGGTTCACTTTTGATAGATTTTCAATCCTAAGCATTCAAAGGTAAGATTCTTGCACTAAGATGTTAGATTAAAATTTTTAAAAGTGTTGAATTCTTATGGTTTATATGCTTAGGGTTTAAGAGAAGGAGAGTTGTATCAAGGAAAGAATAAAGTGTTTGTGTTGCTCACATCTAAGGTAAGTAAATCCAACCCTAGTTATGATTTGAGCAATAATTGTGTAGACAGATTCTTTATGTATGTATGTGTTTGTATGTTGAGAATTGTTGATGGAATTAATGGTGAATGATGGTTAGAATTCAGCCATGAGAAGTAGTGTTTATGTATGTGGTGAATTGGTGGAAGTTTGGATGACTTATGAAAGAATTGGAGTATAATTGTGGAGTGTGATTTCCTGGCCAAGTTTGAAGTTGATTTTAGGGATTTTTGCTCTAAATTTTGGTGGCTTGAGAGAGATGTAGAAGTTTAGCCAATTTAGTGTTTTTATGTCCATGCAAATTGTTTGATGAAATTTCTAAGTGAAATGCATGCATGAATATGATAGCTTGTGATCTTGATGTGAGTTTGTAGAGGGTAGAGAATGACATGTCCACATGCCATATTGCATTCTTGCATTTAAGCAGTTGAATTTAGAAAGAATAACAAGAATAAGCCCACCTACATGCATACATACATATATGAGAACACTAAAGAAAAAAGAGAAAGAAAGAAAAGAAAATTAATTATAGATTCAATTATTAAAGAAAAGAAAAGAATCAGAATTCTTATTTAAAAGAAAGATAAGAGAAGAGAAGGTTGTTGCGATGGGGAATCCGTTACTGACAGAGAAATAGAATAGCCCCACATGCACGCTGCCTTCAGTGAGCGGCCTCAGAATAGAAAGAAGAATTTGTACAATCCGTTAGAAGTGTACGTGGATGAGGACTGTACCTATAAAGAATTTCAGAATACACTCACACGGCTAGGGTTCCAAATCCATGCCTCAACCGAGTCTATCGGCAAACCAGAATAGAAGAGAAAAGAAAGAAACAAAGAAGAGAAACATAGAAAAAGAAAGAAAACAGAAAACAAATAGAAAACAAATGAGAAATAGAAAATAGAATAAGAAAACAGAAATACAGAAAAGAAAATGCATCTCCTATGCATTTGTGCATATGCATTATGCCGTTTCTACTATCCAAAATTAGTTTTACTAATTGTGCTTACTTATCAGTAAGTGAGAAACTAGAATCTTAGAGAGAGTAGATAAGTTTGATGTAAGGAAAGAAATTCATAGTATGAGTAACGGAGGAAGAAAGAGTAGCATAGTGGGTTTACTTACTAAGCAATTAGTGCTCACTCTATTGATTTCATTGTTTTTGTAGGTAGTAGATGAGATGCGGTCGGATGGAACGTCAAGTAGCAGAGGAAGTTGGCAACACTGCCCGATTGTATTTTGAGTTTATTTGTATGACACGTTACTTGATGTAGAGATTTGTATATAAAGTAAAGTTAGTTTCTGGGCCCACTATTTTACACTTATATACATATATGTTTTTCCGTCATATTTAGTGATTTCATTTTATATTTCCCAAAGTATACTAGCTAAGAGGACTATTACATTGCCGATTCTTGTTACGCTCAGCAAGGAGCTTCCAGGAATTTTCCTTATCCCCTTTTTTGTGAGCTGCAAAGAAATTCTTGGTTTGGCTATCTTTTGGAGAATTTCATCATAATCCGGATTTTTCAAAATCTCCCTATACTTATCATGTGCCACCGCTCTTAAACCATAAAACTCATTAAAAACAGTGGCAGTGCAAAGAACTTCAACACCCCTAACATAGACTTTTGCATTTTTGTTGTTGGGAAAGTTGGCATAAAATTCCCGAACAATAGGCTCTACGACTGATGCGTTGTAATCACAACATGCAATGTGCAGCAAGTGCACTAGTCACAAAAAGTAATAAAGTGATAAGTAAAGTATCGTTCCCACGAGGATTGTTTGTTAAGCATTGATTTTCCTAATTGTTTGACAAGTTGGAGAAAACGAAAAATGTTTGGACTTGCGGGATGAATTTAAGCTAAAGTGAAAACAAAATTTACTACGTACTTAAAAGGCTAATTAATGACAATAAAACTAATTCAAGACAAAATGTCAATTAAAGTAAATGGTTAGGGTTTTGACTTCCCAGGGATTTTATGAAATAATCTACGAATTATGCTACTTCTACACTCACATGCACGGATTGTAAATCGGACTCCCTAATGTGTAAAACATACCTTCTCAGGCTATATTTTCCTACTTTTCCCTATTGAGCTTTCGCACCCAGCAAATTGAAGATTAATAGATCCAAGTTCGTTAAGTTAATGGAATCCTAACTTAATTTCATTGATTCTCAAACCTATCTCTAGCGTTCAATACAACAATGGCGATTACTCTAAGAAGCTCATACATGATTCATTTCTCAATCTCATCATGTTCAACAAATAAATTTAATAAAAACAAGAATAATCACACAGTCCACGCAATAGAATGTAAAAGCAACAATAATCTATTGATCAAACATAAAAATCCTAATTACATCAAAACCCTAACCCAAAGAGAGTTAGTTCATACTAAAATTAACCCAAATCGAAATAAAAACAGTAAATAAAGTAGTTCAACATGTTGGAATCAAGAAAAGAGAACAAAAATCTTCCCTATTTGATGAATCCAAAGAGTTAATCTCCAATCTTCTCTCCTTTTCTCCCAAAAATGTCGAACCCCTAATAAAATGGTTAAGTTTTTCTTATATAGTCGATCCAAAAACCTAAAACTCGCCTAAAACGAAACTGTGCATTTTAATAAAATCTGGAACTTGTAGACTTCGCCGTGGCGAAGAATAAACGTCGCTGCAACAGCGAATTCCTGAGAGCTTATCGCCGCGACGAACTGTTCTGAACAATTCTAAAATTATGGAATTGCCCTCCACTTGCTTGAATCTTCAATCTTTGGTGCTCTCCAATAGGAACAAGCTTCAGAATGCTTCAAATCCGCTTCAAAACTTCCCCGAATTCTGAGATTCGCTTGCTTCTAGGTCCAGAAACTCAATTCCGCTCTTTATTTGCTCAAAGTGCACATTTCGGCCTGAAACATAAAACATATGAAATTAAGCTGTAATTCAAGCAAAAACGACATAAGAAGTATCCAAAATACGGCCAAAAAGACTAGATAAAACAGTATAATCCTAGGATTATCAAATACCCCCAAACTTAAGACATGCTCGTCCCTGAGCATCAGGTACAAAGTACGACTGAAAGAAAAACAAATAACAAACAAAACACAAAAAAACAAAATTGAAAATGAAATGAGAAAAATTAGACTCAAACTCAAACACAAAGAACTGCCTAGAATTTATACAAGTCTAAAAAATTGTTGAAACATTATTATTGGAAAATGCTTAACACTCCAAGAAGTTATAAATTGAATTGGCTATTTTCTCTATCGGCTTCCTGAGTAGGTAATCCCAACTTCAGTCCACCTTCCGACTTCCTGGATTATTCTATGCAGAAATTTAAAGTTTATCAAATGGTGGTAGACTCCATAAGCCTAAGTATCAATCTACTCTCCACTAATGAGGATTAGACATCACTAAGGATCAAAAGGTCTTTACAGGCTTGTAACGTTAGGCTCGATTAGTGGGCTCCAAAGAAAAAGAAAAGATATACAAAGCAAGAGAACTCGATTTCCTTTAAGCAAACACTGAGAACAACATCAATTTCCACTTTCTTTTTCAACCACCGCTCAAGGTGTCAACCCTTTAATAAACCTCAACATGTGCAATTCTTATTTTTAATTCTGAGATGAAACTCTCAAATTTCTATTTCTGTATTTTTTTTTATTTTTTTTTTAACAACATTAATTTATTGAGGTCAATTACCCCTTATTCTTGCCCTTTTTGCAACCCCCAAACTTATTATTCTCTCACAACTCGTAACATTAAAACCTAAAAAATACACATAGTAGTGTGAATAAGGATCGTTCCCACGGAGAGTGTCTAGCCGAGTTTAATGTTACGTGAACAAGGCTGGGGGGGTTTTGAGTAAAACAGAAATAATTTCAGGAAAAACAATTCAAATTAAACTATCGAAATCAATCAAATAACGAAACTTGGTCCAGGTCAACATCCGCCATCGGAATCTTACAACTAATCATCGATACAAAAATAAATCAATTCATACCCTGAATATTCACTGTTGGAACTGTTTTCCTATCTCTCCTTAGTTGTAATTAATTAAGAAACAAGTGATCTAATTAACCTTACTACTAAACAACCTTAGACAAGCGCTAAAGATTTCATCTAGTGGCAGCCTTAAGACCTAGAGAGATCAATGAAGCTAAACAACACAAACACAAGCGGTTGTATTTAATTCAGTCAAATGTTCTTCTTAAGACTCAATAATTCCTGACGCAGCAAATTCTTAAACCCCAATTACTTCACAAGTTAGAGTGATCAAACAATTACGGATTTGATATCTAACTTAGCAGTAGATTTCAACAATTAATAAACTAGTAGGCCTCCTAGTAATTAAACGCAGCAATCATGAAAATATGCATGGAAGAACATCCAATACTCAAATATAAATTGAATACTTAAAGAAAAAAACCAGATTGATCTTACAGTTTATTGATTCCGAGGTCTTGTTTCCTTCGACCAAGTTATAAAAATTAGCCACTCATGGCCATCACGAAAATTCAAAGGAAAAATTCAAGAAGCTGAGAGGGAGAGGCGTGTGTAATCCTAGCCTAATCTTTCTCCCCTTAACAAAATCCAATTCAAGTATTTGAATTCTACTTAATCTCTTAAAAAATATTCTAAGCCTTATCCTAAAATAACATTAATCCTAATCTGATTCTGATTAATTGAAAATAAAATAAAGTCTTAAAATAATATAGGAAAGCAGTGTGTCCAGCTGTAACTTGTGTGCAACAGGTCTGCAAAACGTCCAATAATAGATTGCCTTATTGACTTGCATGATAGGGCAGAATGTTCCAGAACGTCAGCAGTGCAGATGCATCAACTTCAAGCCCGATTACAACCTTGATGAAGCGAGTATCTCTCCAAACTCAAAACATGAAAGTTGTAGATCTTTTCTTAGGGTTCCAAAGAATTTTGAATCATCTCAATCAGAGCTTGGATTAGAGAGTTATTCCCAGATTACGAAGCAATGTCAAAACTGTTCGAATTCACCTAATTAGTTCCGTGTTGCATTTAACGCCTCCATTTGCATCCTAAATCAAAATAGAATAATAATGAGTACATTTAGGCAACAAATAACTATAAAAGACTAGACATTAAGGGGGGTAAATATGATATTTTGCATTCTCATCAAATTCCCCCACACTTAGCTTTTTGCACGTCCTTGGGCAAACTAATTCAAACAAATACTACACTCAAGTCATATCTGGAACACCATCATCTCAAGTCATATCAAGAACACCATCATGATGCCTAAGCAACTATATTTAATCCATGCATATTCATACCTAACTTAGGAAGCAGCAAAATAAAATAAAATAGAATTAATGACATTCATCTCTCTTCATCATTTTCCACAATTACTCTCAATTAGTCAATGTAAACAAGGAAATTAATCACAACCAATTCATGTACAACTCACCTCTCAACTTTTTCCTCAACTATTTCTCTTTACTACTACAAACTGGGTAGCAAACTAGGGATTTTTTTTTTTCTGTTTTGAAAAAGAATGAGTGCATTTTATGCTCCATCTCATTTCATGGTTGTGTTTATGAGTGAGTGCGTTTTACGCTCCATCTCGACCCACCACATACCTTTCTTTTCTTTTTCCTATTTGCTTAAAACCAAATTTAGGACTAGCTTAAGAGAACAATTTTTCTTTCTTTTAAGGGTTGTTCTACACTCCTCAATCATGCTTCATCACCAAGTTCACACAACTTATCAAGACATATTGTTTCAAACTACAAAGATTCAAATCTAATTAACTCTATTTTATGAAAGTTTGCTAACATCCTAAGTCAAGGAATATGCTCAACAACAAAGTCAAGTTACTATTTCATGCATCACTAGACGTTCAAAGATATGACTTAAAGCATAAACCTTCCTAAAAACAAAAACTTTTTTTTTTTTTTTAATTTTAAAACACAACCTAAATCCCCTACCCCACACTTAAAACTGACATTGTCCCCAATGTAAGATGAAATGCAAAGAAAAGGCAAAAATAACCAAAATTTAAAATACGAGAATAAGAAAACAAACTCCCCTTGGGTGGCCTCCTAAGCAGCGCCTTTGTTTATTGTCGTTGGCTCGACTCAAGGCTTTTCTTCTTGCGATGCACTGAGGTAACTAGGGAAAGGCTTCAAATCTGGAATGGGGGCCTACAAAACAGAAGGTAAAGGCCTCTCGTTAGAAAATGGTAATGCAATATAAGGAACGTTACCTAACTACTGTAACTTTGGAGAATCATTCAACGCTGCAACAGTTTCCTGCAAATCAGTACTCAAAGCTACCTCCTCATTCTCTTCCTCAAGATGCTTACTAATGGCAACTCCCATTCCATCTTCTCCATCAAGTTCAAAAACTTCCTAAGCTAAAGAATCAATCACATCAATAGAATAAACATGATTATCATCATCATCATCAGGATATTTCATGGCATCATAAATATTAAACTTGACAATTTGACCATCAAATTCCATGGTAAGTATGCCACTATGAACATCTATCTCAGTCTTGGATGTTTTTAAGAACGGTCTTCCTAACAAAATAGGAGCAGATTGATCACCATTTTCCATATCAAGCACATAGAAATTAGTAGGGAAAACTAAGTTATTAACTTGTACCAGAATATCCTCAATTACACCCTTAGGATAGGCATTAGATTTATCAGCTAATTGAATCACAACACCAGTTTTATTCAAAGGTCCAAGTTTCAAAGAAGCATATATAGAATATGGCATGACATTAATAGAAGCTCCTAAATCTATCATGGCCTTCTCAAACATAGTGTTACCTATCGTACAAGGGATAGTAAACATACCTAAATCTTTACACTTCGCTGGAAGTTTTCTCTGAATCACTACAGAAACATTTTCTCCTACTCTCACCTTTTCACACCCCTTAAGTTTATGTTTCCTCTCAAGTGTGCACAATTCTTTCAAGAATTTAGCATAACGAGGTACTTGTTTAATAGCATCTAAAAGTGGAATATTTACCTCGCATCTAAGAAAAGTCTCATATAAATCTTTGTTCTGCTCATCTTTTCTAGATTCTGCCAAAGCTTGAGGAAAAGGAGGTACCAATTTATAATTAGTCAAAGGCGGAAACTTACTCTTAGGAACACCATCGTCGTTGGGAACGTTCCTGTCTACAACAACGTTTTTCTCCTTTTCTTCCTTCGACGATGTAGGGGCTGCCTTTACTGGAATCTCAACCTCTTTACCACTCCTCACGACGATTGCACTTACATTTTCTCTTGGATTCACCACCGTTTGAGAGGGTAATTTCCTTGAACTTTACACCTCCAGCTTACTTATTGCGGTTGCCATCTGTCCCATCTGATTCTCCAAACTTTGAACACTAGCCTTCGTCTCCTGTTGAAATTGCAAAGTATTAGTGGCAAGGGACTAAACAATATCTTCTAAAGACATACTAGAATTAGAAGTTTGGCCCAGTTGTTGTCGAGGGGGATATGACTGCTTATATTGCTGGTAACTTGGGTGGTTTTGAGTTACCGGCTAATTCACTTGTGGATTCCCGTAGCTAAGATTGGGGTGATCCCTCCATCCTGAGTTATATGTGCTCGAATAAAAGTCATACTTCCTTTGTGGTTGTCCAGGAAAACCACCTGCTGCATTCACATGCTCAATGGGCTCCTCTTGAAGAGTTGGGCACATATCAGTTGGATGCTCTACTATCGAACAAATCCCACAAGTCGTCACTGTTTGCATATTACCTACAACCATTTGACGAACAAGAGAAGGTAGACTCACAATTTGTTGTTCAAGGGAAGAAATATTTACCTCATTATCACACCTAGTTGGAAGGTAAAGCCTAGTGCCAAATTGTTGAGAATTGGCCGCCATATTTACAATCAGGTTTCTCGTGGCCTCAGGAGTTTTATCCATCAAAGCTCCTCCACTAGCAGCATCAATCATGCTCCTATCAGTGTATAGAAGGCCCTCATAGAAGTACTGAATAAGTAGCTACTCACTAATCTGATGATGGGGGCAGCTTGCACATAATTTCTTAAAACGTTCCTAGTATTCGTGTAGAGACTCTCGATTGTGCTGCCTTATACCACAAATTTCTTTTTGAATGTTGGCCGCCTTCGAAGCTGGGAAATATTTCTCCAAAAACAACCTCTTCATCTCGTTCCATGTGGTAATACTCCCGGAGGGTAGATAATAAAGCCAATTCTTAGCTGAATCCTTTAAAGAACACGGAAAGGCTCTTAATTTAATTTGCTCCTCGGTCACCCCCGTAGGTTTCATACTCGTGCAAACCACATGAAGCTCCTTTAAATGCTTGTGAGGATCTTCACCTGCAAGGCCATGAAAAGTGGGCAAGAGATGATTTAGTCCAGATTTTAATTCAAAAGTAGTAGCAGCATCTAAAACAAGAAACGTTATGCATAAAGGTGCTTGATTCAAATCAGGGGCAGCAAGCTCTTTCAAAGTCTGATTTCCAGCCATGACTTCCTCCTCTTCTAAATCAGAGTTGCTAGCGAATTGGGAATCAAAAACCAAATTGCTTTTCTCATAATTTCTCCGAGCTTCCTTCCTTAACTTGCACAAGGTGCTCTTTATTTCTGGGTCGAATGTTAAATCACCAAGATGAGAGGACCTGGTCATACAACAAAAAACCTCGTAAAAGAATTAGAATAAATGACAAATAATGAAAAACCAACCAAAAAATAAAAATAAAATAAATAAAATAATTTTTTTTCTTTTTTTTTATAACCAAAAACACAAAACTGGCCAAAAACCCTATCAAATGTTGTTTTTTGGCCTCGAGAGGGTGGGGCTAGTGAATCCTAAATAGATTTAGGGTTTAGGGTTTAAGATACTCGCACCGCTCCTAATTCCAACAAAAATCCTGCCATGAACAATACTGCCAAAATTTTGTCCTTTTTTTTTTCTTTGAAATCTAGAAAATAAATAAATAAATAAAATAACAAGAACAAAATAAAAATCAACTAGAATCACTCCTCGGCAACGGCGCCACTTGTGATAGTAGTTGGTGTCGAGGGGTGGGGCAGGATGAATAAGTGGTTTATCATCTGCCTTCTTGACTCCCGCTCGAGTGCACAGCTCAGTGATAAGATGTGGGAAGGCAAAGCTCCCTCACCCTAGTTTGCCTGCATGCCGTATACTCACCATGATAATATTCCCCACATCCATTTTCTTTCCATTGGCAATGGAATAAAGCAGCACTGCCTGCTCAAAAGCCACTGTACTATAATGTGACTTCGGGACCATCCTCGCACACACAAAATACTGCCACAATCTAGCCATAGGAATCCAATTTGTTCCCTTAATGCTTCTTCTCCCCTTCTTTGAAATCTCCCAAGAGGTACCCAGCTTTCCTATTACCTTAAGAATCTCCTCCTCCTTAAACTGCCTCTTTCTAAATTCCTGGTACTCATCACGGTCAATTGGAGTCAGTTTGTAGAAATCATTGATAACCTTCACTTCGATTGGCACATCAATACCTCTCACATAAACATGCCCGGGATCACACTCAGGGAAGTTGGCAAAGAATTCTCTCATTGTTGGCTCCATGGTTAAATGTTCGGGTTCACTCATGAAGATATCCCAATTTCTCCCTCGGTTCCAATCTTCTCTATGGACTGTGGTCAATCCTCTCTTGGCAATAAACCTCTTGTCTTTTCTTTTGATTGCGCCTTCATAACGCTGCCGAGCCTTCTCATTAACAAACCTATTGTCGACTTGTTTCCCTTTACCCTTGGAAGCCATTTTGAGCAGCATTTTGATTTTCACTGTGATTACTCAAATCTACCCCTAAACTAAGAATTCAACCCGACACTTCAACGCTAAGGTACTCTTGCTACTAACCACAATCACCCCTAAATTCACCAAGGTTTCAAAAACTACACCTACACCCCCAAATTACCACTCTTCCAAACTCAATCAAAATACTTCAAAATTGAAAACCCAACTTCTTCAACACAACACAAATCAAACTCCAGACTTCTTAATTCAAAATCAAACCACAAACTACACCAAAGTTCACAACTCAACACATTCAATCAATTTCTCAAATTTAAAGCACTAACAACCGAAATTGAACAAATTTAAGGCTGGAGAACTCGAAATCTTACCAATCCCATGATGAATGCACCACCAATTGCACCAATTTCGGCCCAAATTATAAGATCCCTAATTTTGGAAAACCTAGGGTTTCCAAACCTTTCTTCAAAATTTCGCAAAAATCGTTGACAAAATGAGTTGATTTAGTGTTTGTGAAGGTTAAGGAGTGGAGTAGAGGGAAGGAAATGCACTGGAAAATCTCTGGATTGAAGGTGGAAATGTTTGGCTCTTGGGTGTTTTTTTTGAAAAGTTTTGCGAAAATGAAAAGTCACACGAGTATATATAGAAAACAAACTTTGCCGCGGCAAAGTTCTTCATTTAATTGTAAAACCTAGTTGATGCCGCGGCGAAAAAATATAGTGAATATAGCGCCACGACAAAGAATAAACTTCACTGCTGTGAAGTTTCCTTAGCTCATTCGCGTAGTACCGTTTATGCCGCGGCGAAGAAAATTTCTCGCTGTAGCAAAAGATTCTAGGGAATACAATGCCTCAGCGAAAACTAAACTTAGCCACGACGAAGTCTGGAATTTTCTTAATCCATTTTTGGTGAAGTGAGAATTCCGCTTTTCCCCCCAATTCGATCATTCACCTGAAACAATAAAAACAACGAAATTAAACGGGTAGTGACTTGCAACTCATCGCCCCAAAAATGTATGGCTTCAACCATTGTCCATTGACCTTCAATGTCCCCTTTTCTTCATGTGAAATCTCCATAGCTTCGTATGGGTAGACTTCGGTAACTGTAAAGGGTCTAGACCATCTAGACTTAAGTTTTCTAGGAAAAAGCTAAGTCTAGAATTGTACAATAAAACTTTCTGACCCACTTCAAAGTTCTTCTTCGTGATATACTTATCATGCCATATCTTGGTCTTTTCTTTGTAAATTCAGGCATTCTCATACGCTTCATGACGAAACTCGTCAAGTTCATTCAATTTTAGCATCCTTTCCTCCCCAGTAGCTTTTAAATGCAGGTGGTGGCAGCTTCTCAACTACTTCTGTTTTGGCTTGATCCACTTCAATGCCATCCTTTGAAATTCGGTGACCGAGTACAATTCCTTCCTGAACCATGAAATGACATTTCTCCCAGTTGAGCACCAAATTTGTATCTTGACAATGCTGCAAAACAAATGAGAGATTAGGTAAGCAATTATCAAAAGAAGAACCAAAAACAGAGAAGTCATCCATGAAGACTTCTGTAAACCGTTCCACCATGTCACCAAAAATTGACATCATGCATCGTTGGAATGTGGTCGATGCATTGGACAACCCAAAAGGCATCCTTCTCTACGCAAAGGTGCCATAAGGACAAGTGAATGTCATCTTCTCTTGATCTTCAAGAGCAATGGCAATCTGATTATAACCTGAAAAACCATCCAAGAAACAATAATAAGCATGGCCTGCTAATCTTTCCAACATTTGATTGATGAAGGGAAGTGGAAAATGATCCTTCCTTGTCGCTTCATTCAGTTTCCTATAATCAATGCACACCCTCGAACCCGTGACTTTCCTAGTTGGTATCAATTCATTGTTGTCATTCTTAATCATCATACTACCTCATTTCTTTGGAACCACTTGCACCGGGCTCACCCATGGACTATCTGAAATAGGATAGATTATGCCTGCATCTAAAAGTTTCACTACTTCCTTTCTCACCACTTCCTTCATAAAAGGATTCAATCTCCATTGTGGTTGCACCCAAGGCTTGACATTATCTTCCATGAGTATCTTGTGCATACAAAAAGATGGAGAGATACCCTTAATATCTCAAATGGTCCATCCAATTGCTGATTTGTGCTCCCTTAACACCCGAATCAACCTATCTTCCTCTAATTTACTCAGCCCTACATTGATGATCACCGAAAAGGTTTCTGATTCACCAAGATACACATATTTGAGGTGACAAGATAAAGGCTTCGGTTCAAGTTTTGGAGGTTCTTCCGTTCTTGCTTTTTCTTTATCTTTTTCAATGTCAAATTCTTCAAATTCTGGACTTGACTTGCGGTAATTGGCTGAAGTGCTTCCAAAAGTCTAGCACACTTATTCTTTGCCGATTCATCTACCTCTATTGTTTTTTATTGGGCAATGCAAGCTTCTAAAGGTAGTTGAGGGGTGTTCTCTTCAATAGCATCTGCTACTAGCCTATCCACCAAGTCTACAATAAAGCAAGAATCGGACTCTAATGGAAATTTCATGGCCTCAAAAACATTGAATGTCACCATTTCATCTTGAACCCTTAACAACAATTTTCCTTCTTGCACATCAATTAGGGCTCTTCTGGTGGCAAGAAATGGTCTCCCCAAGATGAGAGGCATTTCCTTGTCCTCTTTCATATCCAACACGACAAAGTCTGCCGAAAAGATGACTTTGCCCACCTTGACCAACATCTTCAACTATGCACCTTGGATGCTTGATGGATCTATCTGTAGGCTATAAAGAAATGGTTGTTGGTTTCACTTAACCAATCCCTAGTCTCTTGAAAATGAAAAAAGACATTAGATTTATGCTTGCACCTAGATCACATAAAACTCTATCAAAAGTAATATCTCCTATAACACAAGGGAGATATTTGAGTTTCGGTGGCAGCTTCTTCTATAGAATGGCATTGCACTCCTCCATAAGCATCACGGTTTCCTCCTCTTCCAACTTCCTTTTGTTCGACAGAATTTTCTTGAGGAATTTTGCGTAGCTCGACATTTGTTGCAAGGCATCTGCAAAAGGAATGTTAATATGCAGTTTTTTAAATATTTAAATGAATTTTGTAAACTGCTTATCTTGATTTTTCTTTCTAAGCCTCTGAGGAAAAGGCACAAGAGGGGTGTGATGTGCCAACTCTAGTGGTATCTCAAGAAATGACAATTTTTCTTTCTTTTGCCTTTCCCTCTCTTCCCACTTTGGTTCATCTTCCCTGGGACTTGTTGGTTTCTCTTCAACAATGATCTCTTCGTCAACTTCTTTATCAGAATCTTCCTTGCCTTTTGGTGGGCTCTCTTCTTTTCCTGTTTGTTCCACCTCTACCAAGACTATTCCACTCTGTAGCATTATTACATTCACTTGTTCATATGTATTTGTCACTGTGTTGCTTGGTAGGGAACTTTGTGGTCGCTCATTCAATTTTTCTGCTATTTTGCTATTTGCCCCACGTGTACCTCCAAGTTCCGAATGGGCACCCCTTGGTTTCTGAAAGTTGCCTCGTCTCACTCATGAAACCTATGGTCTCTTGAATGAATTTTTCAAACATATCCTCTAATTTTGACAACCTCTGCTCCCCTGGTTGATTATTCACCCCCATTTGATTGTTTGGCACTGTTCTTTGATTCCATTGGTTATGTTGCTGATTCTGCTGATTCTGATTGCCCCAAGACAAGTTTGGATGATTTCTCCAACCAGGATTGAACATGTTGGAATAAGGATTGTTCTATTGTCTTTGATTCCCTGCCAAGTAGTTAACTTGTTTCAATGATGATGAAGCTAAAGTGAAGGTGTTCCCCACTTGACATTCACTGCTCACATGATTACCTGCACAAAAATCACAAGTCAGTTGAGATGCTTGAATAGAATTCACTTGCATACCTCCCAATTACTTCTGAAGTGCTATAAGTTGGGCTGAAATGGCCGTGTAAGCATCAACTTCATGAAGATCCATAGACTTCTTCGACTGCATCCTCTCATTCGGTCTCTAATAATTGTTACTTGCCAGAACTTCAAGCAACTCATAAGCTTCTTCAAGTGTCTTGTTTTGCAATGCTCCTCCAGATCCTACATCCACCATCATTTGCATATTAACCATCAACCCATTATAGAATGTTTGGACTTGCATCCAAACTAGCAACCCATGATGTGGACACTTTCTTAGTAGTTCCTTGTATCTTTCCCAAGCTTTATACATCTGTTTAGTCTCATCCTATAGAAACAATGTGATATCATTTCTCATCTTTGCAAATTTCATTGAAGGAAAGTATTTAGTGAGGAACTTCTAGGCCAATTCATTCCAGGTTCTGATTGTTCCTGGTGGTAGTGCCATTAACCATCCTTTTGCTTTATCCCTTAATGAAAAAGGAAACAATCTTAATCTGATGGCGTCATGTGACACTCAATTTGATTTGAAGGTATCGCTGATCTTCAAGAAATTTGCAATGTGTGAATTTGGATCTTCCTTCAAATCTCCCTTAAACTGAACCGACTGTTGGATCATCTGGATGATTGCCGGCTTTATTTCAAAAGTATTGGCTTGCACTGGTGGCCTAGTTATACTTGGACCACTGCCATCAACCATAGGTACTTAAAATTCCCTCAATGTTCTATTCTCCGCCATCTCAATGGCTATAGCCTCTCGTTCTCTTCTTTCTTTGTTAAGTCTTCTTGCGGTTTTTTCAATCTCTACATCAATAGGAATGACTGGATGACGTCTAGCTTTTCGCATAAACTACACAAAAAGAAAGAAGGTGTGAGATCGAAAGCTAACAAAGAAAAATAGCAAACTTAAACTAGAAAACAATTAAAACAAAAATTAAACTCTAATCTAGCTAACACAAGAAAAGTTCAATGTTAACACAAAAAATCAATCCCCGGCAACGGCGCCAAAAACTTGATGCGTTGTAATTACAACATGCAATGTGCAGCAAGTGCACTAGTCGCAAAAAGTAATAAAGTGATAAGTAAAGTATCGTTCCTATGGGGATTGTTTGTTAAGCATTGATTTTCCTAATTGTTTGACAAGTTAGAGAAAATGAAAAATGTTTGGATTTGCGGGATGAATTTAAGCTAAAGCGAAAAAAAAAAATTGCTACGTACTTAAAAGGCTAATTAATGACAGTAAAACTAATTCAAGAGAAAATATCAATTAAAGCAAATGGTTAGGGTTTTGACTTCACTAGGATTTTATGAAATAATCTGCGAATTATGCTACTTCTACACTCGCATGCACGGATTATAAATCGGACTCCCTAATGTGTAAAACATACCTTCTCAGGCTATGTTTTCCTACTTTTCCCTATTAAGCTTCTGCACCCAACAAATTGAAGATTAATAGATCCAAGTTCGTTAAGCTAATGGAATCCTAATTTGATTTCATTGATTCTCAAACCTATCTGTAGCGTTCAATACAACAATGGCGATTACCCTAAGAAGCTCATACATGATTCATTTCTCAATCTCATCATGTTCAACAAATAAATTCAATAACAACAAGAATAATCACACAATCCATGCAATAGAATATAAAAGCAATAATAATCTATTGATTAAACATAAAAATCCAAATTACATCAAAACCCTAACCCAAAGAGAGTTAGTTCATACTGAAATTAACACAAATCAAAATAAAAACAGTAAATAAAGCATTCAACATGTTGGAATCAAGAAAAGAGAACAAAAATCTTCCCTATTTGATGAATCCAAAGAGTTAATCTCCAATCTTCTCTCCTTTTCTCCCAAAAATGTCGAACCCCTAATAAAATGGCTAAGTTTTTCTTATATAGTCGGCCCAAAAACCTAAAACTCGCCTAAAACAAAACTGTGCGTTTTAATAAAAACTAGAACTTGCAGACTTCGCTGTGGTGAAGAATAAACTTCGCCGTGGTGAAGAATAAACTTCGCCGTGGCAATGAATTCCCGAGAGCTTATCGCTCTGGCGAACTATTCTTAACAATTATGAAATTACAAAATTGCCCTCCGCTTGCTTCCTTGCTTGAATCTTCAATCTTTGGGGCTCTCCAATAGGAACAAGCTTCATAGTGCTTCAAATTCGCTTCAAAACTTCCTCGAATTTTGAGATTCGCTTGGTTCTGGGTCTAGAAACACAATTCCGCTCTTTATTTGCTCAAAGTGTATGTTTCGGCCTGAAACATAAAACATATGAAATTAAGTTGTAATTCTGGCAAAAATAACATAAGAAGTATCCAAAATCCGGCCAAAAAGCCTAGATAAAACAGTATAATCCTAGGATTATCAATGACTAAATGCACCTGTTCATTTTTGAAATTCCCCCAACCTAAGCCTACAAACCAAGCGCGTATGTCTATGACATCTAGACCTCTCTCATGTATAAACCCTTTATCCCTCTCAGTTGCAACTTCATATCTTTCCCTTGCCTTAGTAGTGGTAAACTTGTTATCAACAACTTTTCCTTTGGTAGGTCTTTTCAAAGGCATGTTTCTCTTTCAACACAATTTAATCACAACTCAACCACAACACAAATCAACACTTCAAAAAATATCCTAACACATAACTCCAATCCACAAACATCAATTCCAATTCACTAAAAACAACAACTCACTCCAAAATTTCAAATTTTTTTCACACTTAAACTCAACAGAAATCACAATCAATAATTATGACTTAAAAACGAATAAATCACATATTTTAACTACCCAAGACTACCAAACTTCACAAATTCACCCTCGACAACTTAAAAAATATGCACCACACTGCCTCCACCTCAAATCAATTCAAATCCACAACAATTGCACTCCAAATCACAATCAACTCAACACAAATTGCACAACTATTCTCCAAAACACAAATAATTCGAACACTCAAAAGATTCAATCCATTTCCCAAAAATCAAGCATCAATAATCAAAATTGATTTGATTCAAAGCTCAAGAACATGAAATCGTACCAAACCCACAAGGATTGAGCTTTCAATTTCACCAATTTGAACACAAATTGCTAGATCCCAAATTCTTGAAAAACTTAGGGTTTTCCAAAAATCTCATTATTTGCTTCAAAATCCTTGCTAAAGTGAGGTGAAATGGCATTCATCGGAGTGATAGAGATGAGATTTGCATGAAAAATGCTTGGGAAAGGTAAAAAAATTTAGAGAAAAAATTTTGGTTCTTGGAGGGTAGAGCTTGTGTTTTGTGGAAAATGAAGAAAAGAAGGTTGGGTTTATATATAAAACACACTTCGCCGTGGCGAAGTTCTGGAAAAATTTAACTCCTACCCAGTTCTTCGCGTTGCAGTGGCAAAGTAAATTTCTTATTGTGAAGAAGTTGAAAAGGAAAAATGCGCTTTGTTAGTAACTGACTAGATTCGCACGGCGGAAAAACGTAATATTTAAAACGAATCAATCAATTACACGAACCAAGATCCGAGTACAGATTATAACGTTTTCATGCGTAAACTAAAACGTAAAATAAAACTATATTAAAAACAAATCCATGCAAGGATTTAGTTCATACCGACGTTTGGAGGCTCATCCGAGTATCTCTGATTTCAAACATGAACACTGTTCACCGGCTACTGTTCATCATCTACTGTTCGTATAATTCTTGGCTGATCGATTCAATGTACGATCGCACTCACGGAAGCCCATACAAAGATAATCTGAAGAACTAACAATTGTTTTGCTAGAACAATTGCCGACATCAAGAATCAAGAAAAATCAAAATTGAAAAATTTTCTTCTTCACTTGAAGAAGAAAACGTGGGAGAGAAAGAACCTTTTGGGTGGCCACCGGCTACTGTTCATCGTCTACTGTTCGTATAATTCTTGGCTAATCGATTCAATGTACCATCGCACTCATGGAAGCCCATACAAAGATAATCTGAAGAACTAACAATTGTTTTGCTAGAACAATTGCCGACATCAAGAATCAAGAAAAATCAAAATTGAAAAAATTTCTTCTTCACTTGAAGAAGAAAACGTGAGAGAGAAAGAACCTTTTGGGTGGCTAGGGTTTTAATTGAATGAATCTTTCCTTTTTTTTTTTTTTTTCTGTTTTAATTTTAAGTTGCACTTGTATAGTGCAACAATTAAAACCCTATTCCACTTAAGAATAGCCATGGGCTCCAACCCTAGTTCACCCTTGCAACCAAACACACCCTTTATGGTATTTTAATTAATTAATATTATTATAATTAAAATCAGTTAAAATATAATAATATATTAATATTTAATTAATAATAATAATTCATTTAAATATATACAAAGATATACAAAGATATATTTAAATATAATCTCACTAATTTAATTTTACTATTAAAATTAAATACAGACAATAACCTTAGCAAATTTAATTGCACTGTGAGATTACCAAAATACCATTTCGTCCTAAAAGATGAAAATATCCTTCTCACAAATTGATTCTTAAATTATCTTCTAAGTGCATGACCCGTAGGCTCCTCATCATATCGGCAGTGTGTAGTATCACGATTAATCATCTCACTACTCACAGACCGAGATTGGCCCCTAGCAAGGTATCATGGCCACCCGTTATATTCGGATTCAGCGAAACCGCAGCCTGTCAACGATATGGTTACCGTGCAATCAAATCCTTTCATCAACTGTTATCTCATCGAGTCAGAGGTACATAAATAGTGCCAACCTCAGATATCCTTGACATGTTTGTATTCAGTTACTAGACCAATGACAGGAATATTAAATTGCATTGAGCATCAACTCAATCCCACTGTGGCCACAGATTTAGTGTCATTGCCATTTACTGAATTAACCAGTGAGATAACTTCTCTCGTACCCAAGAGTGATGAATCCTTTATCGATCCACCATAGTCTCGATACACTTCTCAATGTAGCCAATCACTGTAAGTAATTGATTTACCAAACGTAGCGGAAAACAAAAATTCAATCAGTAAATCAATTACCTTTCTTTGCTCAGATCCGAGTATAGATTATACATTTACAAAAATATGTATAAAGTAAATCCATTCAACGATTAGAATACTTACGTACGTTTAGAGGCTCCTTCGATTATCTCTGATTTTAGACAGGAACACTGTTCACGCACTGTTCACCATATACTGTTCACCATATATTGTTCACCATCTCCTGTTCACGTGATTTTTCGCCAATCGATCCAAAGTAGGATTGCACTGACGAAAGTCTACGTGAAAATAATCCGCAGAACCCTTGATTATTTTGCTAGAACAATCAAGGGCTTCAAGAATCAAGAAAGAAGAACAAAAAAAGTTTTCTTCTTGAGAGAGAGAGAGAGAGATAGGGTGGCTAGGGTTTTAATTGAATGAATAATTCTCTTTTTGTTTTTTTTTTATTTTAAGTTGCACTTATATAGTACAACAATTAAAACCCTATTCCACTTAGGAATACCCATGGGCTCCAACCCTAGTTTACCCTTGCAACCAAACACAACCTTTATGGTATTTTAATTAATTAATTATTATTATAATTAAAATTAATTAATAAATAATAATATATTAATATTTAATTAATAATAATAATTCATTTAAATATATACAGAGATATATTTAAATCTAATCTCACTAATGTAACAAGCAACAACCTCAGTAAATTTAATTGCACTGTGAGATTACCAAAATACCTTTTCATCCTAAAAGACGAAAATACCCTTCTCAAAAATTGATTCTTAAATTATCTTCTAAGTCTGTGACCCGTTGGGTCCTTATCATATCGGCAGTGTGTAGTATTGAGATTAACACCAATTAATCATCTCACTTCACACAGACCAGGATTGGCCCCTAGCCAGGCATCATGGCCAACCGATAGATTCGGATTCAGTGAAACCACAACCTGTCAAGGGTATGGTTACCATGCAATCAAATCTTTCATCAACTGTTATCTCATCGAGACTGAGGTACAAAAATAGTGTCAACCTCAGATATCATCGACATGCTTGTATTCAGTTATTGGACCAATGGCAGGAATATTAAATTGGATTGAGCATCAACTCAATCCCACTATGGTCACAAGTTTAGTGTCATTGCCATTTACTGAATTACCCAGTGAGATAACTTCTTCCATAAACAGGAGTGATGAATCCTTTGCCGATCTACCATAGTCTCGATACATTTCTCAATGTAGCTAATCAGTACCGTATTGATAGCTCTGAATAGAACTACCTTGGGCTAGTGTCAAATACACCAATTGGTGCACAAGGAGCTCCAGTGATCTCAAGTCTAAGGATCACATGCACCACCATCTGTCAAAGGATTTATTCCATAGATACTGGGGTTACCATCCATATGGAATCCTCAGGTGGGTCTGTCCAGTGAACTTGCATCTAGTAAGCACCCATGCGTTGCACTAGGTTGTTGGCAAGGAGATCAATCACTACCATTCAACAGGGTCGTTCAACACTATGATAGCCTTACCATTTTATCTGTGTCCTTGGTCAGAATAATACTAGGGGTACAGACGTTTTTAGAATGGCCACCATATGTCATCATAGGGTTCTCACTATCAAGATTTCAAACACTTGATACCTTCATCACGGTTCTACCATCCTAATGACATATATCATTACGTACATGATATAGAAGAATATGCCTTTTATTGATAAATAAACACTTATTATAGAGTCAATTTTACAATAATTGATTGGCTCTAGGGCACCTAATCTAAGAATCTCCCACTTGCACTATAGCCAATCATTCATGTATTTAATACCGAATGACCTTAAGTGTTTTTCCTGCTTCTGCTATGACAGAGGCTTCATCAGTATGCATTTTACTGATCTGTACATCTTTCCTCTCAACCATTTCTTTGATGAGTTGAAAACGTCTGAGTATATGTCTGGACTTCTGGTGAGATCGTGGTTTCTTTGCTTGAGCAATTGCTTCACTGTCGTCACAATAGACCTCAAATCAACAATCATGGAAACCATACCAAGTTCGGTGACAAACATTTTAATCCAGACTTCCTCCTTTGCCGCATTGGAAAATGTAATATACTCAACTTCCATTGTAGAGTCTGCTACAGTGCTTTGCTTGGAGTTCTTCCAACTCACTACACCCCCATTGAGACAAAATACAGACTCTGATTGCGATCTATAATCATCTTTATCGGTTTGGAAACTAGCATTACTATATCCTCTTACAGTGAGCTCATCTTCCCCTCCATAAACCAAGAACATGTCCTTAGTCCTCTTCAGATACTTAAGGATGTTCCTGACAACTATCTAGTGACGCTCACCTGGATCCGATTGATATCTGCTACAAGTGGTTAACGCTTATGAGACATCAGTCCGAGTACATAACATGGCATACATGATGGATCTAATTACTGACGCATATGTGATCCTTTTCATTCTATCTCTCTCATCATGTGTTCTAGGACACATATCCTTAGAGAGATATACACCATATGACACCGAAAGAAATCCCTTCTTGGATTCTTCCATATTGAATCTCTTTAGTACCTTGTCATTGTATGTACTCTGAGTTAGGCCAAGCAACCTACGTGATCTATCTCGGTAGATTTTTATTCCGAGGATGTAGGCTGCTTTTCCTAAGTCTTTCATGGAGAAGCACTTGGATAACCAAGTCTTTGCCGATTGCAAGTTTGGTATATCATTCCCGATCAAAAGTATATCGTCAACATACAACACTTGGAATGCCACTGCAGTCCCACTCACTTTCTTGTAAACATAGGGCTCATCTTCATTCTTGATAAAACTGAATTCTTTTATGGCTTCATCAAAACGAATGTTCTAGCTCCTTGAAGCTTGCTTGAGTCCATAAATGGATTTCTTCAACTTGCATACCTTCTCAGCTTGCCTATCAAGAATGACACCATCGGGTTGCATCATATACACATCCTCTTCAAGGTTTCCGTTCAGGAAAACCTTTTTGACATCCATTTGCTAAATCTCATAATCATGATATGCAATAATCGCAAGCATAATCCGGATGGATTTAATCATGGCAACCGGCGAAAAGGTTTCTTCATAGTCAATACCATGAATTTGTTTGAAACCTTTGGCAACCAGCCGTGCTTTATAAGTGTGCACCTTACCATCCATGTTAGTCTTCTTCTTGAAGACCCATTTACACCATATGGGTTTTACCCCTTCAAGTGGTTCCACTAAAGACCATATTTGGTTTTGGTACATGGAGTCCATCTCAGATTTTATGGCTTCAAACCATTTAACGGAATCCGGATCTGATATAGCATCTTCATAGGTTCTGGGTGCATCATCTTGGTAGACAAGTACGTCACCATGTTAAGTCACGAGATAACCGTATCTCTCAAGCTCATGGCGTACTCTCCCAGATTTACGAGTTCTTGTGCTACTTGAGGTGGTTCACTTTGATCCACAAGTTATGGAGTAACTTTCTCCTGATGTTCAACAACTGCTTGTGGCAAATCTTCCCGTCCTTCGTCTACATCTTGTAGCTCTAGAACTTCATTGAGTTCTACTTTTCTCCCACTAGTACTTCTTAGAAAAGATTCCTTTTCTAGGAAGACACCAGTATGAGTTATAAAAATTTTTGCACTCTTTTGGATGGTAGAAATAGTATCCTTTGGTCTTTTTAGGATACCCCACAAATATACATTTATTGGATTTTGGGCCCAGCTTGTTTGAAGTCAATTTCTTGACATAAGCTTCGCAACCCAAAATCCTTAGATAAGACAAATTAGCTTTTGTGCGTTCCATAGTTCAAATCGAGTCTTGTCTACAAACTTTGATGGCACACGATTCAAAATGTGAGTTGCAGTCTCTAGGGAATAACCCCAGAATGATTTAGCTAAATCACTAAAACTCATCATGGACCTAACCATGTCAAGTAAGGTCTTATCTCCTTTCAGGCACTCCATTGTGTTGGGTTGTATACGGAGGGGTGAGTTATGATACTATCCCACATTCCTTTAGGTATTTAGAAAACCCTGAGCTTAAGTATTCACCTCCTTGATCTGACTGAGGAGCTTTAATACTTTTGCCCAACATATTCTATACTTTATTCCTGAATTATTTGAACTTATCAAAGACTTTAGATTTATGTCTCACGAGCTAGACATAACCATATTTACTGGAATCATCAGTAAATGTGATGAAGTAGGAATATCCACCTCTGGCTTCAACTGTTAGTGGATCACATACATCACTATGGATGATGCCTAATAGTTCAGTAGCCCTTTCTCTTTGTCCTGTGAAAGGTGACTTGGTTATCTTGCCTAAAAGGCATGACTTGCATACCTTAAATGACTTGAAGTCAAAAGGGTCTAAAACTCCATCCCTTTGAACTTTGGCAATGCGTGTCTGATTAACATGACCCAATCTACAATGCCAGAGGTATGTATGGTTTTGTTCGCTATGTTTAGCTTTCTTAGTTTCAACATTGAGAATATCCTTATTGTTCAAATCAAGATATATAATCTGTTATATAACCTTGCAAGAATACCATTCAAACTAAAGGAATACAATCCATTAGAAATCTCAAAATAATATCCTATATTATCCAAAGCGGATATTGAAATAATGTTTTTAGTAATCGCAGGTACAAAATAACAGTCTTTGAGTTCTAATAATAAGCTCGAAGGCAAAGACAAACAATAAGTTCGTACAGGTAATCCAGCCACATGTGCTCCATTTCCAACTCGTAGGTCCACTTCTCCCTTGGCAAGCAATCTACTCTGCCTTAGTCCTTGCACATCAGTACAAATATGAGTACCACATCCTGTGTCAATGACCCAAGATGTTGAATGACAGAAGTTAATCTCAATCATAAGCATACCTAAATTCGAAGCATTTGACTTCTTCTTGTTTGCAAGGAAAGCCTTGCAGTGCTTTCTCCAATGGCCAGGCTTGCCACAATAGAAGCAAACTACCTTCCCACCTTTCCCAACGCCACCCGCACGCTTGAGAGCATCCTGTCCTTTAGGCTTGGGCTTGGGATTAGCCTTGGCCTTTCCCTTGCCCTTACCCTTTCCTTTACTGGCAGCTACCAGTAAAACAGGCTTGGACTTCTTCAAGTCCTGCTCTGCAGTCCTTAGCATGTTCAAAAGCTCCGACAGGGTTTTCACCATAGCGTTCATATTGAAGTTCATTATGAACGGTGCATAAGAGTCAAGCAAAGGATTGCAGAATTAAATCCACTTGTAATTCTGCATCCTACTCAAACCCTAAAGTCTTAAGCCTCTCCATGTGCTCAATCATTTTTAGCATATGAGGGCCAGCTTAGGCTCCCTCCATTACGTGACTTCCAAATTGTGCTTTTGACACCTTGTACCTCTCATGTCAAGCATTCCCTTCGTAAAGCTCCTTGAGGTGTGGAATAATGGCAGCAACGTCCATATTCTCATGCTGCTTTTGCAGCACTAGTGTCATTGATGCTAACATCAAGCATTGAATGCCATCAGCATCATCAAGGAACTTTTGATGAGTATCTTTTACTTCCTGAATGGCATCGAGATCAGACTCAGCCATGTTTGGCTTATCACGGATATACAATTTCTTTTTGGACTTAAGTATAATCCTAAGATTATGATACCAGCCCGAGAAATTGGATCCATCCAACCTGTTTTCTTTCTCGATTATCGGTCGTAGGTTCATAATGTTCAGTTTTAAGTGAATCTACAATTCAGTAAAGTCAATTTAATGTTTATTATTTCTTAATATGGTCTTTTATTAAAAAACACTCCCACTATTTTCCTCAAGCCAATAGCCCTCACTATTAACTCGGGAAAGCCCATTGGCTTTCCTAGTGGATTGAGACCCCATCTGGCCCATTTCAAACCTTCGCTGTGGTGAACAAGCCAAAATGGGTTGATTAGGTGGGCCAACAAACTTAATCTACACTAGTTGATAGCTCCCACTACCAACCTCAAATGTGAAGTGAGCCAACAAGTCAATCACACAATCCAACGGCCTAGCCATCCTCCTCAAGTGTGATTCCCAGTATTAGTAGAGTAGACACTACATGTCGCCACGTACACTCAACATGTGTACTTCTCTACTATGCTATGACGTGTTTATCAACCTTCGCAGTGGCGAACAAGCAAAACTGTCATTTTAAGTCAACCCATCATCATTAAAGAAAACTCTAATGAATTTTAACCTCTTACTAGTAGAAGTGTACCCTTCGCTGTGGCAAACAAGATTCCGACAAATAGTGGTTTGATTAAAACCATGGTGATGGAAGGCATACGTGACTTAATATATCTTATTTGAGGGTTTTTGTTTAATGTCTCACCAGATTATTATCTTTGTTAGAATGACATTGTTTGGCATATTATTGAACATTCAACCTTAGCATGCATTCTAAACAAAAAATTAAACATGCTGGTACATGGCCCACTAAAACCGATTTTCTTAAGCCTAGAGGAATCGGTAGGTCAACCTAGGGTTTTAAAAGTAAATCTTGGGTCTTCAAGTTATTCCTCTTCATAGCTCCTTCGTTTCTTCTTCACGATCATTACAAATAATTATATAATAAAAAACCTATTCTAATTTACATCAATAAAATAGAAACCTTGCGTTACATACAAGGGGAGTGAGATGAGGAGAATAAATACATGGAGATTTAAGAGAGGGAGGCAGGACACGCAAGTCCTATTTGTTTATAAAAATTACAAACAAACCCAACAAACAATAAACAATAGGTCTAAGGCTCGTGTACCGGGCACCATGCAATTATCAAACAAGAACATTGCATACATTAAAAAACAATCAATTTTTGATTGGGTGGGTTGAATTATCAAGTTACTACCTTAAACGTGCTGAATGAATATTGGATTTAAGGGTTCAAAAAACAATAATTTAGCCCCTATGCGAAAAACGGAAAATAAAAACAAAACAGTAGGTTTCTTGTCGCGACAAAGAAATTCTTTGCCCCGGCAAAGCTCATGCACAGATGGTTGCTACGGCGAAGTTTTATTTTGCGGCAACGACTGTGAACTTCCAGAAAACACAAATCGTTCCAAAGAGTTTTATGCCACGGCTAGATCTACTTTTCCAGAATTTCATAGCAGCCAGATTCACCTTTTGCATCTCGCCGCGGCGAAGTGTTATTTCGTCATGGCTAACACTGTAAAATAGTGAATCAGGCACAGTAGCGTGTTTTGCAATTTTTTCACATAATGACACGAATCCAAATCAAATCGAATGCTTAAACATTCGACCAGGACACCAACCAATCAATACACATTCAATCAACACATTATTTTATCAATTGATTAATTAAAACATTCAACATATAGAATTTTTCTGGATTTAAAAACACTTCAACTCATGCAATAACATGTTATCAAACAAATATACATATTATCAAACATCAATTAAACAATATAATCTAATACCCGAGGCTCTGATACCACTGTAAGTAATAGATCTACCATACGCAGCAGAAAACAAAAATTCAATCGGTAAATCAATTACCTTTCTTTGCCTAGATCCAAGTATAGATTATACCCTTTACATGTTTATAAACAACAATCTGTATAAACTAAATCCATTCAAGGATTAGAATACTTACGTACGTTTGGAGGCTCCTTCGAATATCTCTGATTTTGAACAGGAAAACTGTTCATGAGACTGTTCACGGTTACTGTTCACCATCTACTGTTCATGGTTGCTGTTCACCATCTACTGTTCACGTAATTTTTTGCCAATCAATCCAAATTAGGATCGCACTCACAGAAGTCCACACAAAGACAATCCACAGAACTCTTGATTATTTGCTAGAACAATCAAGGGCTTCAAGAATCAAGAAAGAAGAACAAAAAAAAGTTTCTTCTTGAGAAAGAAAGAGAGAGATAGGGTGGCTAGGGTTTTAATTGAATGAATAATTCTTTTTTTTTTTTTTTTTAAGTTGCACTTATATAGTGCAACAATTAAAACCCTATTACACTTTGGAATAGTCATGGGCTCCAACCCTACTTTACTCTTGCAACCAAACACACCCTTTATGGTATTTTAATTCATTAATATTATTATAATTAAAATCAATTAATATATAATAATATATTAATATTTAATTAATAATAATAATTCATTTAAATATATACAGAGATATATTTAAATATAATCTCACTAATTTAATTTTAATATTAAAATTAAAAAGGGGCAACAACCTTAGCAAATTTAATTGCACTGTGAGATTACCAAAATATCATTTTGTCCTAAAAGACGAAAATACCCTTCTCACAAAATGATTCTTAAATTATCTTCTAAGTGCATGACCCGTAGGCTCCTCATCATATCGGCAGTGTGTAGTATCGCGATTGACACCAATTAATCGTCTCACTAGCAAGGCATCATGGCCACCCGATAGATTCGGATTCAACGAAACCGCAGCCTATCAACGGTATGGTTACCATGCAATCAAATCATTTCATCAATTGCTATCTCATCGAGATTAAGGTATAGAAACAGCGTCAACCTTAGATATCTTCGACATGTTTGTATTCAGTTACCAGAACAATGACAGGAATATTAAATAGGATTGAGCATCAACCCAATGTAGTGACTCTTTCTAGCTGGAATACTTGGGAAATATAATACGATAAAAACACATATGCATATAAGTGGAAAGTAATGGGCCCGAAAATTTTCTTTACTTTATATATTAAATTTTTTACATAACAAAAGTATCATATACATTAGCTTAAAAAAAACAGTGGACAGTAGTGCCATTTCTCTCCTCTTCTCGATGTCCATCCAACCGCTTCTCACCTATTCCCTGCAAAAACATTTAGAAACAACGAGGTGAGCACTAGTTTCTCAGTAAGTAAATCCGCTATACTATTCTTCTATCTCTGTTGCTCATATTTTGAATTTCTTTCCTTACATCACACTTTTGCTTCTTCTCGATTCTTTCTTTGTTCTTTCTTAATTCTTTCACTATTTCTAATTCTCACTGTTCTTTCTTTCTAGTTCTCTCTATTCTTTCTATCCATGATAGTAATCATGGTATCATGCATAGGAATGCATTTTCTTTCTACTTTTCTGTTTCTTATTTTGTTTTCTTTCTCCTTTCTATTTTTCTTTCTTTCTATTTTTGTTCTTTCTTCTTTTCTGTTCTTTCTTCTTTTCTGTTCTTTCTTTCTTTTCTTTCCTTCTTCTCTTCTTTTCTTTTTCCTTTCTATTCTTTCTTATTCTTTGCCTATCGGACTCAGTTGATGCATGGATTCGGAACCTTGGCCGCGTGAGTGAGTACAATCCTCATCTACATGCACTCTTACAGACTGTACAAATTCTTTTTCTTCTTAGGCAACTCATTAAAGGTGGCGTGCATGTAGGTATATTCTTTTGGGTACAGCCCATATCCACATGCACTCTTACGGGCCGTACAAATTCTTCTTATTCTTAGTCCACTCACTGAAGGCGGCGTGCATGTGGGAATATTCTTCTTCTTGTCACCCACGGGTTCTCCATCGCAACAACCTTTCTTCTCTTTTCTTTAGCACTTTTCTTTCTTTCTCTTTGAACTCTAGTGTTTTTCTTTCTTTTTCTTTGTTCCTTAGTGTGCTTGTATGCATGCAGATTGATTCTTTTGATTATTCTTTCTCAATTCTTAATTAAATGCAAAGATGCAATATGGTATGTAAACATGTCATTTTCTACTTTCTCTACCATCTACACACTCATTCCAAATTATTATACTATCATAACCATACATGCTTTTCACTTTGGAATTTCATCAAACAAGTGGTATGCACAAACAAGCACTAGATTAGCTACACTTCTATCTCTTTTCTAGCTACCAAAATTGGAACACAATTCTCTACAAATAACCTCAAACCTGGCCAGGAAATTCACACTTCAAAATTCTATTTCAACTTCTTCATAATTTCTTCAAACTTCCACCAATTCATCTCATACTAAACACTACTTCTCATGGTGGAGTTCAAACCACACTCAACATCCAGATCATTATCAATTCTCAATATGCAAGCATACAAATACATATAAGGAAATTCTCTACTAAAGGATTTCTTAAATCAAAGGCTAGGGTTGGATTTACTTACCTTGAACTTGAGTACTTCCACTAGAATCTCTTTCTCTTTGGTAGACTTCCTTTTTCTCTAAAATCCTAAGCATATGAACTATAAGAATTCAACACTTTAATAATTAATCTCACACCTATTTACAAGAATTCTTACCTTGGGATGCTTAGGAATGAATATCTATTCAAAATCCGACCAAAAGTCCCCTAAAATACCTTGAAAATTGGTGAAGCAAATTGAGAGAATTTGAGAGTGAAGGTGGCGTGTGAGGTGTAAAGAGTGATAGGGTTTGTATGCTTGAATCCTTAATATCTCATATTAACATGCATACTTTCCCATTTTACCCTTGCATCTTCTAAGAAATTCCATCTTTACCCTTTAATCAATTATAAACATGCCCTCACGTTCATTGCATTCTCCATGAAATTTCCTTACTTTTCACTCCCCATATTTACAACTAATTAGGGGTAGAATAGTCATTTTGCCCTTAAGGAAGTTTTCTCTAGAATTTTCTCAAGATTTCCAACTAGTTCTTGGCCTTGGCGAAAATTCTTCTTCGCCTCGGTGAAGCATTCCAGAGCATACGTCGCTGCGGCGAACTTTATTCTTTGCCATGGCGAAGCCTACAAATTCTAGAACACCGTTTGGGCAAAGAGTTTGTTACCACGGCGACAAACTTCCTTTGCTGCGACGAAGTCTGCACTTCCCAAATTTTCAATCTTTCAGCTTAACACAAGCAAAACTCAAGGAATTAAAGGCATAAAAGCATAAATAACTTACCTCAATGTGGGTGTTACATTCAATCCCACTATGGCCACAGATTTAGTGTCATTGCCATTTACTGAATTACCCGGTGAGATAACTTCTCCCGCACCCAGGAGTGATGAATCCTTTGTCAATCCACCATAGTCTTGATACACTTCTCAATGTAGCCAATCACTACCGTATTGATAGCATCAAATAGAATTGCGTTGGGCTAGTGTCAAACTACACCAATTAGTGCACAAGGGGCTCCGGTGATCTAGAGTCTAAGGATCACATGCACCACCATCCGTTAGAGGATTTATTCCATAGACACTTGGGTTACCATCCATATGGAATCCTCTGGTGGGTCTGTCCAATGAACTTGCCTCTCGCAAGCACCCATGCGTTGCACCAGGTTGTTGGCAAACAACCTTGACAAGTGAGATCAGTCACTGCTATTCGACAGGGTCATTCAACACTATGATAGCCTTACCTTATTATCTATGTCCTTAGTTAGAATAATACTAGGGCTACGGACATTTCTAGAATGGCCACCATATGTGATCATAAGGTTCTCAGTATCAAGATTTGAAACACTTGATACCCTTGTCGCAGTTCTACCATCCTAAGGGCACATATCATTACATACACGATATAGAAGAATATGCCTTTTATTGGTAAATAAACATTTATTACAGAGTCAATTTTATAATAATTGATTGGCTCTAGGGCACCTACTCTAACACACTTAACATTCCAGTGCATACCATGTCGCGGTGAAGTTTTGGAAAAATTCGTCCCTTAACTTTCCAGGGGATAATTCGCCGAGGCAAAGAAAAATCTTTGCCAAGGTGAATTCCTAGAATTTTGTATTTTCTTCCAAACTTCACCTGAAACACAAAATTAACACACATTAGCTAATTCTAAACTAACTCAATCAAAAAGAACAACTCAAAAACACAAAATTTAAAGTGCTTGGGCTGCCACCCAAGAAGCGTTTGTTTATAGTCAAAAGCTTGACTTTCTCAAGTCCTTTGTCAACCCGAACTATCCACATTCATCAAACCCCGAACATTTTCCTTTAAATGAGGCTTCACTTATTGATGATTCTTGGCACATGAGCTCTTTGTTGAGAACTTAACTACCCATTGCCATCCTTTGGTCATTTCTTTTAGGATCCGGCCATTCTCATAGACACCTTTTCAAAACTTCAAATTTCCATCAACATTCTTGAAATGAGAAGCTGTTAATGTGATCTCTCGGTTAGCATTCCTTTTCAGCCATACTTTCAACTTGCATGCCTGTATACCTAAATCTTTACAACTTTGTTCCTTGTGAAGAAACTTGCTCGACTATGGCTTGTCTAGGTATTTTGTACAAACTTTCAGCTTATGATTTTCGTCTTCAATCTTCTTTGACTTGACCATGCATTCCTTAAATGGCAAGTTAGGATCATCAATCTTGGATGTTTTAATTGCCGACTGATCCACCGAATCAATTTTGAAAAATGAATTTTGCTTTGAAGGGAACTTTATAGCCTCAAGGACGTTAAATGTCACTTCTTCATCTTGCACCCTCATAATCAACTTCCCCTCTTGCACATCTATTAAAGCTCTTCCGATTGCAAGAAATGGTCTTCCTAAGATGAGAGGTATCTCTTTATCTTTCTCCATGTCTAGCACAACTATAATAGCTTCTTTTCTACTAGTATACTTAGGAAATATACGATAATAATAATACATAAATATCACATGAAAAGTAAATGGGCCCAAAATTTTTCTTTATTTACCATATAATTTTGTATATATACAAAATAGCATATATAAAAGCTGTAACGACAGTGGACAGTAGTGCCATTTCTCTCTACTTCTCGACTCCCATCCAACCACTTCTCACCTATTTCCTGCAAAACATAGAAAACAACGGGGTGAGCACAAATTGCTCAGTAAGTAAATCCTCTACTCTTTCATCCCCGTGACTTTCTCTTGAATTCTTCCCTTACTCTATTCTTTTTCTTTTTCATTCTCTCTTTGTTCTTTCTCCTTTCTTTCACTGTTTCTAGCTCCCTCTGTTCTTTTCTTTCTTCCTTATTCCCTCTATTCTTTCTTTCTTTCTTATTCCCTCTGTTCTTTCTTTCTTTCTTTATATTCTTTCTTTCTTTCTCACTAACCATGAGGGAAGTGATGGTAACATGCATGAATGAGATACACATGCACTGATGCAAGGAAATGCATTTTCTCACTTCTTTTCTTTTCTACTAGTATACCTAGGAAATATACGATAACAAAAATACATAAATATCACATGAAAAGTAAATGGGCCCAAAATTTTTCTTTATTTAACATATAATTTTGTATACATACAAAATAGCATATACAAAAGCTGTAACGACGGTGGACAGTAGTGTCATTTCTCTCCGCTTCTCGACGTCCATCCGACCGCTTCTCACCTATTTCGTGCAAAACATAGAAAACAACGAGGTGAGCACAAATTGCTCAGTAAGTAAATCCTCTACTCTTTCATCCCCGTGACTTTCTCTTGAATTCTTCCCTTACTCTATTCTTTTTCCTTTTCATTCTCTCTTTGTTCTTTCCATTTTCTTTCACTGTTTCTAGTTCCCTCTGTTCTTTTCTTTCTTTCTTATTCCCTCTGTTCTTTCTGTTCTTTTTTTCTTTCTCAGTAACCACGAGGGAAGTCATGGTAACATGCATGAATGAGATGCACATGCACTGATGCAAGGAAATGCATTTTCTCTCTTCTTTTATATTTCTTATTCTGTTTCTTTTTTTTCTTTTCTTTTCTTTTCTTTTCTTTCTTGCTCAAGCTTTCTCATTCTTTCTTATTCTTTCTTATTCTTATTCTTATTCTTGTTTTTCTTATTCTTTCTTTCTTTTCTTTTCTTTGTTGATCAGACTCATTTGATGAATGGATTCGGAACCCTGGCCGTGTCAGTGAGTGCAGTCCTCATCTACATGCACTCTTGCAGACTGTACAAATTCTTTCTTCTTCTTAGGCCACTCAATTAAGGTGGCGTGCATGTAGGAAATACTTCTTGGTACAACCCTCATCCACATACACTCTTACGGGTCGTACAAATTCTTCTTCTTCTTAGGCCACTCAATTAAGGTGGCGTGCATGTAGGAAATACTTCTTGGTACAACCCTCATCCACATACACTCTTACGGGTCGTACAAATTCTTCTTCTTCTTAGGCCACTCAATTAAGGTGGCGTGTATGTGGGAATTCTTCTTCTTACCACCCATAGGTTCCCCATTGCAACAACCTACTCTTTTCTCTTCTTTAGCACTTTTCTTTCTGTAATTCTTTAATGCTTTTCTTTCTTTCTCTTTATTCTTAAAGTTCTTTATTCTTTCTTTAAATTCTTATGCATATGCAAGTACATGCATGTGGATGGCTCATGCTCATAATTCTTTCTTAAGTGCAAGCATGTAATGCAAATACGCAATGTTGCACAAAATTAAATTTTCTCTACTCATGCATATGTTTCTCTTAGGCATTTCATCAAACAACAAGCATGCATACTTAAATTCTACTTTAACTATAATTCTCAGCTTGGAGCAACCAAGATGTATCAAGACTTAAAAAAAGGCTATTGAAGCCATGTATGAAGAAAGATATTGGAGATTTTGTAGCTAAGTGCTTGGTTTGTCAACAAGTGAAAGTAGAACACCAAAGGCCTCAGGGTTGCTTCAGCCACTTAGTATTCCTGAATGGAAATGGGAGAGTATCTCAATGGATTTTATTACAACTATCCCAAGAGTGCAAAAAGGGTATAGTGCTATATGGGTAATAATAGATAGATTGACTAAGTCAACCCATTTTCTTCCAGTAAAGGAGAGCACCACTTCGAATAAATTGGCCCAGATATACATTAGAGAAATAGTGAGATGGCATGGAGTACCCAAGACAATAGTGTCAGATAGAGATGCCAGATTTCTTTCAGCTTTTTGGACTAGTTTGCAGAGGAACTTGGGTACCAGATAGGCTTTTAGTACTGCCTATCATCCTCTAACAGATGGCCAGACAAAGAGAACGAATTAGATACTTGAGGATATGTTGAGAGCATGCTATATGGATTATAGAGTATCCTAGCATGAGATGTTCCCTTGGTGGAGTTTGCTTATAATAATAGCTACCAGTCTACAATTAAGATGGCTCTTTACGAAGCCTAATATGGTAGACATTGTAGATCTCCACTACATTGGGATAAGATAGGCGAGAAAGATGAGTTGAATATAGCTCTTGGGCAAGAAGTAACTCAGAAAATGATAGAAGATGTTAAGTTGATCAGAAGTAGAATTAAACAAGCCCAAGACAAGCAGAAAAGATATGCAGATCAAAAGAGAAAAGAAGTTGAGTTCGAAGTGGGTGATAAAGTATTTTTAAGAGTTTCCCCCTTCAAACGGGTGATGCGTTTTGGTAGCAAAAAAAAGTTAGCACCTAGATACATTGGTCCATTTGAAGTATTACAACAAGTAGGAAAGGTAGCCTACAGGTTGGCACTACCACCCAACATGGTCAGAATGCACAATGTGTTTCATGGCTTGATGCTTTGGCAGTATGTAAGTGATTCCTCCCAAATACTAAGCATGGAGGATATGGACTTAAAAGAAAATCTTGTGTATAAGGAGCATCCAGTTCAGATATTGGACAGAAAGATTAAAGAGCTCCAAAATAAGAGTATTCCTTTAGTTAAAATCCTCTGGAGAAATCACAAGGTTGAAGAAGCTACATGGGAGGTGGAACAAAATATGCAGATCGTTACCCGGAGTTGTTCGTTTGAATTTCGAGGACGAAATTCTTTTAAGGGAGGGAGAATTGTAATGCCCACTTTGAGGTACATAGATTATTCATGTTTATTTGCCTTTAAATGTTGCCTACTGGCTCTTAATATTGGTTGTTTTCCCTTGGTTCAGTTTGTATACTGTGAACAGTGCTTGGTTGCCCTGCTTTTGGTGAAGACTTGGCGACATTACAGAAGTGCAGACTTTGCCGAGGCGAAGAATAAGTTTCACCACGGTGACGTACACTCAGTATTTTTTTGCCAAGGCAGAGAAAAATCTTCGCCGGGGCGAAGAGTCGGCTGAATTTCTTGAGAAGTTTCTAAAGGAATTTTCCAAAGGGGTAAAGTGACCATTCTACCCCTAATTAGCAAGAAAAGTGGGGAGTGAAATGTAAGAAAATTTCATGGAAAATGCATTGGAAATAGGGTTGTATTTGTAAAGAATTAAAGGGTAAAGATGGAATTTCTAAGAAAGTGTAAGGGCAAAATGGGAAAGAATATTTATTTATATGAGCTAATAAGGGTTTAGCCTTACAAACCTTCCCATTCTCTACACCCCATACACCACTTTCACTCACCATTCCTCTGATCTCTTCACCAATTTTCTAAAGGAAATTGAGGGCTTTTGGTTGGATTTTGATGGGGATTTGATCCTAAGCATTAAAAGGTAAGGATTCTTGCTCTAGTTATGAGATTAATTTGTGTAAGGGTTGAATTCTTATTAAGTTTATGCTTAGGGTTTAAGAGAAAGAACAAGTCTACCAAAGATAAAGGGATTCTTGTGGACTTACTCAAGCATAAGGTAAGTAAATCAAACCTAAGCTAAGATTTAAGTAATCAAATGATTTGATATGCATGTATATGCTTATGAGTTTAAGATTGATTATTGAGAATGATGCTATTGTTAAGTATATGGCTTTTGGTGGGTAGATTGAAGCCATGAGAAGTGGAGTTGGTATGATGGTGACCAAGTGAAGTTTGGTTGAATTTAGAAAGAATTTGAGTAGAATATTTGAAGTGTGTTTTCCTGGCCGGGATTTGTGATGATTCAAGGGAGTTTTACTCTAATATTGGATGGTGTGTCATAAGCCTCCGTAAGAATTCTCCTTTTTAACTCATTATCTTGAGGAATGCACAAATTGATTGATCGACAAGCTGAAGAGAAACCATGGTCAGTTTGACCTCCCTGATCCCAAATTTCCTGAAAACAGAAAAAGGCATTAGGTTAATGCTAGCACCCAAATCACATAGAAAACTCTATCAAAAGTAACATCTCCTATAATACAAGGGATAGTGAAACTCCCTGGATCTTTGAGCTTTGGTGGCAATTTCTTCTACATAATGGCATTGCACTCTTCTGTGAGCATTACTGTTTCATCCTCTTCCAACTTCCATTTGTTTGAAAAAATTTCCTTTAGGAACTTAGCAAAACTCAGCATTTGCTGCAATTTGCAAAAGGAATGTTAATATGCAATTTTCTAAAAACATCAAGAAATTTAAGAAATTGATTATCCTAAGTTTGCTTCCTTGATCTCTAAGGCAAAGGAATTGGAGGACTGTGGTGCGCCAACTTTGGTGGTATTTCAGGAAATGGTAATTTTTCCTTCCTTTTCTTTGACATCTTTTCCTTCTTTAGATCTTCTTTTCTTGGATTTGTTGGCTTCTTTTCAACAACGATCTCTTCGTCAACTTCATCCTTCTTTTTGGAAGGATTCTCATCTTTCCTTTTTGGTTCAACTTCTTCTAACATTGTCCCACTCCTTAGCATAATTGCATTTACTAGCTCTCTTGGATTGGTCACAGTATTACTTGGTAAAGAACCTTGAGATCTCATTCAATTTTTCATAAATTTGACCCAATTGTACCTCCAAGTTTCGAATAGATGCTCCTTGATTTCTGAAATTTGAACATATCTCATTCATAAAACTTGTGATTTCTTGCATGAATTTCTTGAACATATCTACCAATTTTGACACTTTCTGCTCTACTAGTTGAAAATTGACACCTGTTTGATGGTTTGGCATTGTCCTTTGATTTAATTGATTGTTTTGATTGCCCTAGGACAAGTTTAGGTGATTTCTCCAACCAGGATTGCAGGTGTTGGAGAATGGATTGTTCTATTGTCTTTGATTCCTTGCTAAATAATTGTAACGACTCGTTTCTTATAAAAACATGCACAGTGAAAATACACGTAACCATAATATAAAAAGTTGGGCCCAAAATTTTTCTTTCATTAAACATATGCATTCTTTATACAAAAATATACAAGGTTTGTGAAATATGCAAAACAATCAAAAGAGGGTGGACAGTGTAGCCATTTCTCTTCGTGTGCCGATGTCCATCCGACTGTGCCCTCATCTAGAACCTGCAAAAACATAGGGAACAACTGGATGAGCACAAACAAGGCTCAGTAAGTAAACCCCTGAACTCAAATATCTCTGTAACTCTTTCTTTAATCACTAGCTAATTACTCTTTCTCATAGCTCTTCTATACTAACTTTCTTTCTAGTAAGTCACGGCCCCATCTGACCGGAGGCACGGCTGGGACTCGCTCCCACTTCCGGTGACTTCTACTCATTCTAGCCGATCGGACTTGGTTATGCATGGATTCGGAACCTTTGGCCATGTGAGTGCATAGAATCTCTCGGGTAAACTCGGGTATAGCCCTCATCCGCATGTACACTACGGGCTACACCACTTCTCTTTCTGATACTCTGGCCGCTTTATTAATGCGGCGTACATGCGGGAATACTCTACCCGTACTCACCGGTTCCCCATCGCACAACCTACTCTATTCTCTTATTAAGCACTACTCTCTTATTAAGCACTACTCTAGCTTTACTCTATAGTGCTCCTTCTCTTTTTCTTTCTACTCTTAGAGTAGTCTAAACTCAAAAGTCTCTACTCTTTCTTTTCTAATGCATAAGTAAAGCATAATTAATGCACATCAATGGCTCATACTCATTAATGCATTTATGAAAAGTAACTATGACATGTAGCAACAATTAAGGCTTTCTACCCTTACTTATGATTCTCTTGAGCATTTTATCAAGCAACTCATGTGCATAAGTAACTCTACTCTAATTCTAACTTTTCTGTTTTCTTTAATCAACCAAATGGGAGAAAACTCCCTCACAACCATCTAAATTCCCTGTCACAATAAAAACACTTCCATAAGCTTGCTCAAAACTTCCTCCAACTTCTATCAAACTCAACCCAACATCAAGCAAATACCACACTTCTCATAACTCATAACTCAAACATAATTACTACTCTCATTCAACAATTAAAAGAAAACACATATGTATTTCAATCTACTCAAAAGAGTTCTTAGATCTCAACTTAGGTTGAGTTTACTTACCTTATGAGAAATTAGCTTCTTTAACACTTCTCCTTTCCTTTGGAAGCTTGCTTTTCCTCTACAACTTAACCAACACTCACAACATGAGATTCTAATCAAAACACAAGAAAACTCTCATCAAAAGCACAAATCCTTACCTTAGGAAGCTTTAGGTTAAAACCCTACTAAAAGTTTCTCAAAAAGGCTCTTGGAAATCCTTGAAAGATTGAAGGAAATTTGAGAGAGTTTAGAAGAATGAAGGAGGCGGTGGAAATGGGAAATGAAGAACTTTCAAAGGCTAAACCCTTTTTAATATCTCTTAATACTCATTCTTCCCATTTTGCCCTTGCTCTTTTATGGAAATTCCATCCATATCCTTTGATTCCTTACTAACACACCCCCATACTAACATATTCTCCTTGAAATTTCCTTACAATTTACTCCCCACTTTTCCTGCTAATTAGGGGTAGAATGGTCAAATTGCCCTTAATGAAGAGAATATCTAAAACTTAGTAAACATTTTGGTCGGACTGTCGCCGCGGCGAGGAAACTTCTGTCGCCGCGGCGAAACTGTCCAGAAAGTTTCCCTTGGTTTCAACATATCTTCGCCGCGGCGAAGATTCTTCTTCGCCCCGGCGAAGCTTGACACACTACACTTCTTCTATTTTTAACCAATTTCAAGGCAATTAGTCAACACAACACTCGTACTAATGTCAATCAAACAATATTACCACGATACCATCTCAAATAAGAGCAAACGAAAGAACAATAACTACGTACCTCAAGTGGGGCGTTACAATTCTTCCCCCCTTAATAGAATTTCGTCCCCGAAATTCATACAAATAACTCCGGAAAGCGATTCTGCATGTCCCGTTCTACTTCCCAAGTGGCCTCTTCCACTTTGTGATTCCTCCAAAGGATCTTCACTAGCGGAACACTCTTGTTCCGGAGCTCTTTAACCCTTCGATCTAAAATCTGAACTGGACGTTCTTCATATACTAGGTTCTCTGTCACTTCAACGTCCTCTACACTCAAGATATGGAGGGGATCACTTACATATTTCCGTAGCATCGAGACATGAAAGACATCATGCACCCTATCCATACTAGGCGGTAGTGCCAATCTGTAGGCCACCTTTCCTACCCGTTGCAAAACTTCAAATGGACCTACGTATCGCGGTGCTAACTTCCCTTTGCTTCCGAAGCGCATTACTCGCTTGAAGGGGGAAACTTTCAAAAACACTTTATCACCCACTTGAAATTCGACTTCTTTTCTCTTCAAGTCGGCATAGCTCTTTTGTCGATCTTGGGCTTGCTTCATCCTGTTTCTGATCAGTCTCACATCTTCTATCAATTTCTGAGTCACCTCTGGCCCAAGGGCTGCACTTAGCTCATCCTTTTCACCTACCTCATCCCAATGTAGCGGAGACCTACATCGTCTGCCATACAAAGCCTCGTAAGGCGCCATCTTAATCGTAGACTGATAACTATTGTTGTAGGCAAACTCCACCAGGGGTAAAATTTCATGCCAAGAAGCTCTATAATCCATACAGCAGGCTCTCAACATATCCTCAAGCACCTGATTTGTCCTCTCGGTTTGGCCATCCGTCTGAGGATGATAGGCAGTGCTGAATGCCAATCTAGTACCCAAGTTCCTCTGTAAACTCATCCAAAGGGGACTGTTTGGATACAAGGGGTGTTTGGGTTGTAGCCAAAGCCTATTCCATGATGGAATAGGGCAAAGTGTGCACTGTATAAGTGCAACACTTTTTGAATTATTCAATTAATTCATTTCAATCGTTAAAAGAAAAATGCCAGCCCCTTTCTCTTCTCTCCCAAGCCAGAATGCTTTTGCTTGAAACAAAGTTTGATTGATTTCTTTTGGTTCTTAAAGACTAAAGAGGATATAGCAAATCCCTCTTTAGTTCGTTAGAGTTATCTTCCTGTGGACTACATTGGTTCGATCTACACTTGGGTCGGTAGCGAATTCCGTTCAGAAACAAACTTGGAGGAGCCTCCAAACATGTGTATGATTTCTTAAACTTTAAACTGATTTTTTCTGCAGATTCTATTATTATGTATAAACTGTAATTTTTGTGCCCTGATCTTGGTTTTAAGGAACGATCTATCATGTAAATTATTTTGTTTTCCACTACCATAGATGATCGTTCCTTACACTAGCAAGGCATTATGGCCACCCGATAGATTCGGATTCAGCGAAATCGCAGCCTGTCAACGGTATGGTTTCCGCGCAATCGAATCCTTTCATCAACTGTTATCTCATCCAAACTGAGGTACAGAAATAGCGTCAACCTCAGATATCCCCAACATGTTTGTATTCAATTACTAGACCAATGACAGGAATATTATATTGGATTGAGCATCAACTCAATCCCTTTGTGGCCATAGATTTAATACCACTGTCATTTACTGAATTACCCAATGAGATAACTTCCCCGTACCCAAGAGTGATGAATTCTTTGTCGATCCACCATAGTCTCGATACACTTTCAATGTAGCCAATTAGTGTGCTGTCGTAGGCAACCAAGATTAAAAACCTTCCTAACCTAACTACTGAACTGTAAATAGGGATAGCAAGGGTCGATCCCACGAAGAGTGTCTAGCCGAATTTTCGATGATGTGAATAAGGCTAGGGGGTTTTAAGTAAAACAGAAAACAATCTCAGGCAAAGCAATGTAAACTAAATTATCAAAACAATCAAAATAACATAGCTTGGTCTAAGTCAACATCCACCATCGGAATCTTATAACTGATCATTGATGCAAAATAGAATCAATTCATACCTGAATATTCACCGTTGGAACTATTTTCCTATCTCTCCTTAATTGTAATTAATTAAGAAACAAGCGATCTTAATTAATCTTACCACTAAACAACCCTAGACAAGCGCTCAAGATTTAATCTAGTGGTAGCCTTAAGAATTAGAGAAATCGATGAAGCTAAACAACACAAACTCAAGCGGTTGTATTTAATTTAGTTGAGTGTTCTTCATAAGATTACTAATTCCTGACGCAGTAAATTATTAACCCTAACTGCTTCACAAGTTAGAGGGATCAAACAATTACGAATTTGATATCTAACTTAGTAGTAGATTGCAACAATTAATAAACTAGTAGGCCTCCTAGTAATTAAATGAAACAATCATAAAATTAGGCACAGAAGAACATCCAATACTCAAACACGAAAATTGAACACTAAGAAAAATAGATTAGATCTTACAGTTTATTAATTCCGAGGCCTTCGTTTCCTTCGACCAAGTTATAAAAATTAGCCTCTCATGGCCATCACGAATATACCAAACGAAAAGTTACAGAGAAAAACCAGAGAGAGGCGTGTGTGTGTTTTTTCCAAAAACCCTAATCTCCCTTTAAAAATATCTAATTCGAATTCTAATTCTACTCAATCTAAATCTCCTAAAAATATTCTAAAATCCCAAGATAACCTTTATCCTAATCTGAGTAATTGAAAATAAAATAAAGTCTTAATACAAAATAGGAAAATAGTGTGTCCAGCTGAAATTTTCATGCAATAGGTCTTCAAATCTTCCAATAAAAATCTGCCTATTTGAATTGCATGACAAGGCAGAATGTTCCAGAACATCCAGTGCAGATGCGTCAACTTCAAGCCCAATTACAACCTTGATTCAGCGAGTATCTCTCCAAACTCCAAACATAACAGTTGTAGATCTCTTTTTTAGCATTCCACAGCATTTTGAATCATCTCAATCGAAGCTTGGATGAGAGAGTTATGCCCAGATTACAAAACAATGTCGAAACTGTCCGAATTCACTTAATTAATTCCGTTTTGCAATTAACGCCTCCATTTGCATCCTGAATAAAAATAGAATAATAATGAGTACATTTAGGCAGCAAATAAGTATAAAAGACTAGATATTAAGGGGGGGTATGACATTTTGCGTTCTCATCAAATTCCCCCACACTTAGCTTTTGCGCGTCCTCGGGCAACCTACTCAAACAAACACTACACTCAAGTCATATCCAGAACACCATCATCTCAAGTCATATCAAGAACACCATCATGATGCATAAGCAACAATATTTAATCCACGCATATTCATACCTAACTTAGGAAGCAGAAAAATAAAATAGAGTAGAGTTAAGGACATTCATCTCTCTTCATCATTTTCCACAATTACTCTCAATCAATCAATGCGAACAAGGAAACTAATCACAACCAATTCATGTACAACTCCCCTCTCAACTTTTCCTCAACTGTTTCTCTTTACTACTACAAACTGGGCAGCAAACTAAGGATTTTTATTTTATTTTTTTGGTAAAACGGATGAGTGCATTTTATGCTCCATCTCATTTCATGGTTGCGTTTATGAGTGAGTGCGTTTTACGCTCCATCTCGACTCACCACATACCTTTCTTTTCTTTTTCCTATTTGCATAAACCCAAATTTAGGACTAGCTTAAGAGAAACAATTTTTTCCTAAGGGTTGCTGTACAATCCTCAATCATGCTTCGTCACCAAGTTCACACAGCTGCTCAAGACATATTGTTTCAAACTACAAAGATTGAAATCTGATTAACTCTATTTTATGAAATATTGCTAACATCCTAAGTCAAGGAATATGCTCAATAACAAAGTCAAGTTACTATTTCATGCATCACTAGATGTTCAAAGACATGACTTAAAGCAAAACCTTCCTAAAAACAAAAACTATTTGTTTTTTTTTTTTTTTTCAGCAAATTAAAACACTTAAAACACAACCTAAATCCCTTCCCCCACACTTAAAACTGACATTGTCCCCAATGTAAGATGAAATGCAAGGAAAAGGAAAAAATAATTAAAATTTAAAATGTGAGAAAAAGAAAACAAACTCCCCTTGGGTTGCCTCCCAAGCAGTGCCTTTGTTTATTGTCGTTGGCTCGACTCAAGGCTTTTCTTATCGCGATGCACTAAGTTTACTTCAGATGATCACCGGTAACGTTCCTCCATCTCCGAGGAACACGTTCTTGAGGTAACTAGGGAGAGGCTTCAAATCTGGAATGGGTGACTGCAAAACAGAGGGTAAAGGCCTCTCATTAGAAATTGGTAATGCAATATAAGGAAAATTACCTGACTGCTGTAACTTTGGAAAATCATGCAATGCTGCAACAATTTCCTGCAAATCAGTACTCAAGGCTAACTTGCCATTCTCTTCCTCAATATGCTTACTAATGACAACTCCCAATCTATCTTTTCCATCAAGTTCGAAAACTTCCTGTGCTAAAGAATCAACCACATCAATAGAATAAACATGATCATCATCATCATCAGGATATTTCATGGCATCATAAATATTAAACTTGACAAGTTCACCATCAAATTCCATTGTAAGTATGCCACTATGAACATCTATCTTCGTCTTGGATGTTTTTAAGAAGGGTCTTCCTAACAAAATAGGAGCAGATTGATCTCCATTTTCCATATCAAGCACATAGAAATCAGTAGGGAAAACTAAGCCATTAACTTGTACCAAAACATCCTCAACTACACCCTTAGGATAAGCATTTGATCCATCAGCTAATTGAATTACAACACCAGTTTTATTCAAAGGTCCAAGTTTCAAAGAAGCATAAATAGAGTATGGCATGACATTTATAGAAGCTCCTAAGTCTATCATGGCCTTCTCAAACCTAGTGTTACCTATCGTATAAGGGATAGTAAACATACCTAGATCCTTGCACTTCGCTGGAAGTTTTCACTGAATTACTGCAGAAACATTTTCTCCCACTCTCACCTTTTCACACCCCTTAAGTTTCTGTTTCCTCTTAATTGTACACAACTCTTTCAAGAATTTAGCATAGCGAGGTACTTGTTTAATAGCATCTAAAAGTGGAATATTTACCTCGCATCTATGAAAAGTCTCATATATATCTCTGTTTTGCTCATCTTTTCTAGATTCTGCTAAAGCTTGAGGAAAAGGTGGTACCAGTTTATAATCGGATAGAGGTAGAAACTTATGCTTAGGAACACCATCGTCATTGGGAATGTTGTTGTCTACAACTGCATCTTTCTCCTTTTCTTCCTTCGATGATGCAGGGGCTGCCTTTATTGGAATCTCAACCTCTTTACCACTTCTCAAAACGATCGCACTTGCATTTTCTCTTGGATTGACCACCGTTTGAGAGGGTAATTTCCCCAAACTTTGCACCTCCAGCTTACTGATTGCGGTTGCCATCTTCCATATTTGATTCTCCAAAATTTGAACACTGGCCCTCATCTCCTGTTGAAATTGCAAAGTATTAGTAGCAAGAGACTTAACAATGTCTTCTAAAGACATACCAGAATTAGCAGTTTGGTCCGGTTGTTGTCTAAGGGGGTATGGTTGCTTGTACTATTGGTAATTTGGGCAGTTTTGATGGTGGGGCTGATTCACTTGTGGATTCCCATAGCCAAGATTAGGGTGATCCCTCCATCTAGGGTTATATGTCCTCGAATAAGGA